>NC_056725.1:1971509011-1971611511 GCF_019279795.1 Protopterus annectens | reverse complement strand
CAACAGTACCACATATAGCATCGCAGCAAAATCTTTCTTTCCCCTTTAGGTCCAGCATAGGCCTTTTAAGACATTCATGATGTCATGCCATTCAGATAGATGTTCTGTGACCCTTAGGGTGAGAGCTCTCCTGTGGAACATGCAAGTAATACTGACTTCTATAACATACCTAGTCAGGCAGGCATTGGTTCAAATCTGTAATGTGTATGTGTAAAGCAATATTGACAGACAAAAGTGGTTTACCTCACAGACAGTGATATGGCTAACTCACACATGTGAGAATGGTAACATTGCTAAATCCTTTTGATACCTCAGAATAATTTTTACTGGATTCATGACCATCAAAATACTTTCTTAGTTCATACCTTGAAGTCTGTCCTGTCTGACACCTGTATAATACTATCTCATGTGGCAGATACAGTTTATACAGCTCTACAGAGTGTGAAGTATAACAAGGAGGTGTGTGAATCTGGTAAGCCATGTTTGTCACACAGTTGTAACCGACAGGATTGGCTTAGCCCAAACAATTGTGATATGGCAAAGTAACAGGGCCACATTTTTTTGTGCCCAAACTCTATGCTAGGGGAGACATAACTATTCCAAAATTATACTTGTGTAATCCCTTCAAGAGTATTCTTCATTTCAAAAGTTGTATGATGTCACTAATTGGAAAAAATTTTTTTGACTGATAGTGATATAAAACAAGCAGTTGAACAGTTAATTCTTTGTCTGATGAAGCAACGAAGGTTGCGAAAGCGCTCACCTCTCCTTTTTACTTTGTTTAAATAAAGACGTTATTGTGTGGTACCCGGTATAGTGTTTTCTCTCATATACTTCTCTTTTTATATACTGGGTTTTACCTGTATAGCCGTTTTGCTTTTCGTTTATTAGTTTATTTTTATTCGGCAAAAGGACACACGCGTCTATGGAGAACTTAGATACCAACTCATCGAATGATGGTCACCATCAAAGATTTCTTAAAATACTGGATATTCCAAATAATCCACTACTTACAGCGTCTTTCAGTGAAAATATACAAGATAATAGAAACAACCAAGATCTATCAGAATTCTTTAACCAATATAAAATACTTGAGAATCTGATGTACAAATACAAAAGACTCCAATGGCAACGGTTACATCTGCAAGCATCACTAGACTCCAAAATTATTCCACGTGGTCTAAGAATACTGAATATGCCTACATATGGTGAGTCTTTTCCTATTCTTTTGAGAAAATGGCAAGAATTGAATTTACAATTCAGTACGAAATATATGGATCTCTTAATTGACTTTTTTCTACCCATTGAGAATTAACTTAAAGCTGAAATCATTGCCACAGAATCAATTATTAGTAAGAACTTTGTACAAGATACAGTTTTTCTAAAAATGAATGAACTTCAGGATAACATCATGTCATATGAAAGGAAGCTGCAAAACATTAAACTATCAAAACTTAACAGAGACAAAAAAGATTTTGCTTTAAATAATGTCTTTTCATGGCCCAAAGAAAATAACTTTAGACATCAAACTGTTTCTGACAAGGCAAGGAATGTGCATACTACACCTTTAAATTCAGATTCCACCTATGCTGCAGTTACACAAGGCACTCCCTGTTCTCTGACAACTGAAACAGCTTGTATGCAAGAGGAGAAGAACACCAGTTTAACTCTCCCTGTTTCTGAGTCCTCTGACCAACAAAACAGTAATTTAAAAGATAAAAACAGTAAATTAGGAGCTATTCCAAAGAAAACATATGCAGTTTTACCATCTACAAGTCATACTTCATCGACTCTAAGAAAGGAAGGAACTTCAAACATACAAGTGACTGAAAACACAGAAAGTATTTTTTTAGATGCCAGCAAACAAGATGACTTCACTTTGAGAGTACCACTAACTTACAAGAATCGAATGAAACGATATGTACACAAAGGACAGTCACTGCAACTGGGTTCACTGGAAGGAGCAGTACATTCTCCGAAGAGGAGACAGACTTAACTACAGGTTTGATTTTGAACCTTTCCTCTATTATTTTAACACCGGAACAGTTGAATGTTTTAAATAAGGGCCTTTCATTTATACCTGCTAGAAAGGCTAATCTTACAGAAATGATTAAAGACTTTCAATTATTAGGCAGGAACTTGTCTCTAAAAGTTTTGTTCCCAAACAATGTTACAAATAATATGAATGTGTTTAAACAGCCTAGCACTTTCATTCCTTATACTCCCCCGAGTATACATAGATTCCTTGATATATGTGAAACATCTTTTAGGCAGATATATAATGATAATTTGAGTGACTATTACTATGGAAATCTAAATACAAGTGAATATAGAGCACTGAATGAACTAAAAAACTTGAATTCTGTCGTTATTAAACAGGCAGATAAAGGTGGAGGTATTGTTATTTTAGATAAGCAATTGTATGTACAACAAATGTATAAGTTACTGCTTAATAATGATACATACAGAGGAATCTCAAAAGTTACAGTGAATGCCATCATTGATAAAGTGTCTTTTTTGATTTTTGATTTATTAATTACTGATTTAATAGATGAACCACTGTTTAAATACTTTAATGTCTTGAATCCAACTATTCCTAAGATTTATGGCTTACCAAAGGTTCATAAAGACAGAAGTCTGCCACCAATGCGTCCCATAGTCTCAGGCACTGGTTGATGTACAGAACCACTGTCTATTTATGTTGAAAGTACACTGCATGTGCTCTTAGACAAATGTGAAAATATTTTAAGAGACACCAAAATGTTTCTAGAGAAATGACATACTAGAATTGAAAGTTTATTAGATATTAATGACTTTGCTCTTGTTACTATGGATATAGAGTCATTGTTTACAAGTATCCCGAATACATGGGGCATTAATATGATTAGAAATTTTCTTACAAGAAATAATTGCTTCACCAATGAAAAAGTACAACTTATATGCAGTTTGTTAGAGATTATTCTGGAAAATAATGTTGTATATTTTGAAGAACAATTCTTTCTGCAACAGATTGGCATTGCCATGGGCACACCATGTGCAAATAGTTATGCTAATCTATCTCTTACATTCTGGGAACAAACACATGTCTTTTCTGATAAGAATCCATTTATTAGTCAGCTTTTATGGTATACATGTTTTGTGGATGATGTTTTTTTATTATGGAAAGGCAATATATCTGAGCTTATATTATTTATTAACTATTTGCATACAACTACTGATTTTCTGAGATTCACATACAAATTTTCTACATCTGAGATTGATTTCTTAGATGTACATATAATCAAATCAGAGTTGACAGGTTTTACCAGCAAAATTTTTCACAAACCCACGAAGAAAATACATACCTTCACAAAACCAGTATGCATCCTAGACACATTCCAAGAAATGTGCTCAAGGGGCAGGTATACAGAACATTAAGATTACACAACAATGATAATGATGCAGTACTAGCTTTGAATAAATTGAAAACTGATTTTTAAGAAGAGGATATCATATGGATGAAATAGATAGAACTATTTCTGATGCTTGGACACTCAGGGACTCTAAATGTAAAGCGTATTTTCAATCTTCTAATTCTATTACATCAGACAGCAGTAATTTGAGAAATAATACACAAAATAATAGCATTAGAGCGGTTTTTCAGTATGCTAGTAATGTTAATCAGTATACTAATATTATTAAACAACATTGGCACATTTTACATGAGATTCCTTGTTTACATTCTTTCATTGGTAATGCACCTAGTTTCAGTTTCAGAAATAATCTAACATTAAAACAATTGTGTAATAAAGACGTCAAAAAAACTACCTATAATTCCAGATGCAAAGGTACTTTTCCTTGTATGTCTTGTACTGCTTGTACACATATTCATAGTACTACACCATATATTCATCCTGTTAGAAATTTTACACTATAATCTCATTCATATGCAGACTGTAAAACCACAGATGTTATTTATTTTTGTTTCTGCCAAATATGTCATGCCTTCTATATAGGAAAAACAAATAGAAACTTAAAGGATAGAATATTGGAACACATAAGAGACATCAGAAATAACAAAACTACTAGTGCGCTTGCTCAACATGTTTTAAACACTGACCCTTCACACTCTTTCAAGTTCTTTGTTTTACAACATATACATAGAAATGTGAGGGGAGGAGATATAGAAAATTTCACAGAGAGCCGAGAACAAAGATGGATTATCAAGCTCAATGCTGATAGACATCCAGGCTTAAATGGTTGTACATCACTGGTTCCATTTCTTAAAGCTAGACGCCTTCTACACAATTAATTTTTTGCATAAAATAAAAATAAAAATATATATATACATATATTTCTTTTATTATATATTTTGTATTATGCATTCCTTTTTTTATATATATATTATATATATGCATTTTTATGAGATTATTTAATTGTTTTAAATTAGATATGCATAAATATGAATATACTATGCATTTTTATTTATATGCATTTTTTATATATATGCATTTTTTATGAGATTATTTAACTGTTTTAAATTAGATATGCATAAATATGAACATACTTTACATTTTTGTATATATATTTTATATTCATATGCGTATTTTACAATATTCTTGTCATATATGCCTTTAAATTTTCAAAAGTTGTATGATGTCACTAATTGGAAAAAATTTTTTGACTGATAGTGATATAAAACAAGCAGTTGAACAGTTAATTCTTTGTCTGATGAAACAACGAAGGTTGCGAAAGCGCTCACCTCTCCTTTTTACTTTGTTTAAATAAAGACGTTATTGTGTGGTACCCGGTATAGTGTTTTCTCTCATATACTTCTCTTTTTATATACTGGGTTTTACCTGTATAGCCATTTTGCTTTTCGTTTATCTCCTGTGGAACATGCAAGTAATACTGACTTCTATAACATACCTAGTCAGGCAGGCATTGGTTCAAATCTGTAATGTGTATGTGTAAAGCAATATTGACAGACAAAAGTGGTTTACCTCACAGACAGTGATATGACTAACTCACACATGTGAGAATGGTAACATTGCTAAATCCTTTTGATACCTCAGAATAATTTTTACTGGATTCATGACCATCAAAATACTTTCTTAGTTCATACCTTGAAGTCTGTCCTGTCTGACACCTGTATAATACTATCTCATGTGGCAGATACAGTTTATACAGCTCTACAGAGTGTGGAGTATAACAAGGAGGTGTGTGAATCTGGTAAGCCATGTTTGTCACACAGTTGCAACCGACAGGATTGGCTTAGCCCAAACAATTGTGATATGGCAAAGTAACAGGGCCACATTTTTTTGTGCCCAAACTCCATGCTAGGGGAGACATAACTATTCCAAAATTATACTTGTGTAATCCCTTCAAGAGTATTCTTCATAACACATCAATTCTGCTTCTTTCTGTGGCATCAGTGATTGATACACATCTCTCTGAGGTCCAACCTCAGGCATGTGTTCAAGTCTGGCAAGATGTAACTGATGAGTATGTCAGAAGATGCTGATAGGCATTATTTAGTTCCCCAAAAATAATGACTTGTAATCCATGACCGAAGGAAACATTTACATTACATTTTATTATTTTGTTAAGAATGTAGGGCTTTTAAGGAGGCACACATAGCTAAATGGAGATACATACCTGAATTAATGTGATACTAACTCAATGTGAATTTTACTTCATTGTGTGCAATTTCTGGCCCTCATAATAACTTAATTTAGCCATCCACTCTATTTATGCATCATAGCTGGTAGAAATTGAGTTTTCAGGCTCATTGATAGTGGAGCATCTGACTTTGACCACACATTGATTTTATCTCTTCCAGACTCCACAGGGTGAATAGTGACCAGGAAGGCCTCAGAATAAATAAATATGTTAGAAAAACTCTGAGCCTTCTATTCCTCAATCGCAGCATTGTCCAAGATTCTTAAGACTGAAGCCATGTGCATATAACATAAAAAAGTGTAACATCCATTCATGAGTTACAGCTGAATGTGCTTAGTACACTAATCCAAAGTGAGCAAGCAGAAATGGGGGAGTAGACAGCTATAACTGCAATTCATGCTTAGGATTTACAGGACCTAAAAACACACAATCTGAGATTGGAGCACAGGGTGGAGGACTTGGAGAATAGGGTTTGGTGCAGTAATGTAAGGTTCATTGGTTTGCTAGAGCAGATGAAGGCCACTGACTTTATTCAATTCAACATGACAGAGCTATCCAATTTACTGGGCACAGGATTATACACCAGTGATGGAGAGAGATTACCAGCTAACCTCAAAGCACAAGCCATAGAACATGCCACAACTTTATGGACAGAGAGCATATACTTCACAAAGCTAGAGAGATGGGCAGTAATTTCAGACTGGCAGGAGTTCAAGTCAGAGCTGCACCAGATTATAGTACCTCTCTATACCCAAAGAGGAAAACTTTGCCACAATTTCTGTGTAATATGCTCAGTTACCCATCTACCTTGGCATATTTAAAAGGGCACAGTCAGTTATCCTTCCTAGACCTAACTAAAGTGGAAGCATTTTGAGATAAGCAACTCTTAAATCATCCTGGTACATATGCAGAGGCAAACGTGGGTGCCATCAACATCAGGAATAACAGCAAGGAAGGGACACAGGCCACCCATTTGCTCCCCTAGCTAGATGCCTATAATGAAGAAAGGTCAGGATGTATCAGTTAATCCAGAACAGCATGTTCCTGAAGTGAAATCCACTTTGTTTCCTATACTTTTGGAAGATAACAACCAGTTTGTTCTACTAAAGGACTCCAGCAAGGATAGCTAGGGCAAAAATCTGTGTGAGTTTGATTTCTCTGTGCCAGAGCCAGAAATTGAAGAGATAGCCTCCATAGAAGGATCATGGGTGGATTGTGTAGAATCCAAGGAACAAGGGGCTATCTCTAAAAAACTGACATCTGAGCTGCAAAGTGCATGAACTGGACTTTATGCATTGTGATATGTTTGTTTTTTAGATTTGATGTGGTTAGCTCATAAAATGGAAGCCACTAGTCAGATATGATGTGTGCATCTACATGTTATGGTTATAACTTGTTTTGCTTTAGCCAGTGCAATGTCAGTATGCTGTCTGCAGTAACTGGTAAGTAAGGCAGAATCTTGGATTAAGGCTGACCTTTCTATAATGTTGGGGCTTAATGTAATAAACAGAGGGCAAGGCTGATTTGTGGTTAGTTAAAAGGTTGGGCCTTATGCACCTTTGTTTTTGTTGCTGCCCCTCATGTTACTGTGCTAACACTCTTGGAAGTGGACTACCCTGTAGAGAGCGACATTGTCAGTGGTTTCATATCTCTTCTTTATAATGTTACTTTTGGTATTATTGTTACCCTCCTGCAAAGCTATTGTTTATTCCAACTCCATCTGTACCTTGCCCTGCTAGTGTGTGTCTTAGGATAGAGCAGTTTTTTAGTAATTTCATTGAGGCATCCCCTATGTTAGTGTTAGGCAGAGAGTTTTCCACAATGTATATATATATATATATATATATATATATATATATATATATACATTGTTTACAGGTAGCCACAAATGTGGCTCAAGAAAACATACAGGTTAAGGATGTGAAACATAGTGGACCAGGTCTGGAGATTAAGATGATTAGCTGTTATGTAAAAGGGATGTCCATATCAGGAGAACTAAAACCAATTATAAAGATTTCAGCCAAATCCAGGCAGCTGTTTCTTTCCTAAAAGAAATTAAAATGAAGAAGACAGTTGAATCCAAAGTGTTTGATAAGTGGCCAAGAAAATTGGTTTAGCTATTGCGTGAACTCAAGGAAGTGAGGGGTATTCATTTTATTTCATACAACTTTACTATGGACTGTTCTTAATGAGTACAGAGATGCTGCAAGAAGATGGGTTGTGCTACTGGTAAACCTCCCTTTATTTATTTCACTCTAGCTAGTTTTTATAGCCCCAACAAGGATGTCACTCTCCTACTAGGTAAGACCACCACTTTTCTCTTGCCTTTGACTAATGTAGTCATGCCTGGGGGGACTTCAGTGTAGTGCCTGACCTGTGGATAGATATAATCCAATCTGGTACAACCCAACTATCCAATGCCCACTGGTTGCTTAAAGTGGTCATTTCAGAACTGGATTTAATAAATATTTGGTGAACACATCATCCATTCAAAAATATTTTTATTTTTGAGAATGGTAGGAGTAACAAGTCAACTGGATATCTGGTTAGTGAGTAGGACATCCTGCCCCTCTGTTTATGAGATGTTTATAAAAGTCTCTCCTCTCTCTCTGATCAATCTATTTTTGTCTTTCAGCCCTATATCAAGGGAGATCTTGCATGTCCAGTGGAGGTTTGATCCTTTGTTAGGAAAGAACCCTAATTGTATAGCTGTAATTTTAGCTAAAATCAGAGATTTCTGGATCAAACAGGAGGCTGGGCATTGTGACCCCATGGTAACTGTTTAAGTTATGTTGTAAGCATTGGCTCATTATTTTTTCTAAGGAAGAGAAAACGCAGAAAGAAACAAGGAGGGTCACTTTAGAAATGCAGTTAGAAAACAAAATGCAACAATGCACAAGAAAAGAATATAAGAATAAACAACTATATCAACAGATTCAGACATTAAAGAAGCCAATGTGATGGGATGCATTTGGAGACATTGAATAAGTGGGAAAGAATGAAACTTTTCCATTGAGCATACATAGTCAACTCCTCCAAAATTCTGACATTAGGATGCAAACAATGGGTTAGGCAGATGTGTGCTTTTGCCCTCAAAATTATGTGGGTCAATTGTGAAACAGTCTTATGGATATTAATAAAATGTTTTTAAGGAATATTTTTTGCATACCCACCTACAAGGAGGAGATTTGGACATAGACTTTAGGCTTATTTTTTCATGGTGTTCTACTTCCTTATTTTCTAGAGTCAACAGTAAAAGCCCTGAATGCATTCTTTACCTCTGGGCAGATTTCCCATATCATATATAGTCTACCATGAGGTAAAGGCCCTGGGTTGGATGGTCTATCTGTGGACATCTATGCCTGCTTTATGGATTATATTATTACTCCCTTATATGGCTATTATGGAGAGATCTCACTTTCCTTCTACTGCACTGTGTAACAAACTCCTTATGTTCTCCAAGCCAGTCTGTGACTTTTTCAACCATCAAAGTATAGGCCAATTTCACTGTTACAGACAAATCTGAAAATATGGGTCAATATTCTGGCCAATAGATTGGATAAGGTCCTTTCACAATATATTGGTAGAAATCATCAGGGTTTTATTATGGGGTGGGCAGGGATCACTGAACTGGTTAGCAGGTGGCTTAATGTACAAGCATTTTGTTCTAAACAGAACCTCTCAGTGGCAGCAGTGCTGGTGTATTTTAACAAGGCCTTTGACTCACTGTCTTGAAATTTCCTTTTGTTTTACCATAAAGCAGTTGGGGATTTTGCCATATTTTATTACTTTACCTAAGTTAATGTACCAAAACCCAGCTGCACAAGTCTACATAAATGGAATGCTCTCCCCAAAGGTTGAACTCAGTGCCCCAGCTCACCACTCCTTTTTGTGTTGGCAGCTTTCTTTTTTAGAACTATGTCTTACAAAGCAGTTCAGACAGGTGGGGATAGGGGTTAATGGCATTCTGGTGCCCATTACCACATGGTTTGCAGATGAGTGTACAATTTGGCTGAGGAATCCAGCAGATCAGGTTTAGTGGGTGATACTCTTCCTATATATTACTGAGATATATATGGGACAAAGTTGAAATTTGTCAAGCTGGTGGTCTTCCCCTAAAGTCTGAGAGGATTAGCAGACTTTACAGATCTCTCAGACGTCCTCTTAAATTTGTCACAAATTATACTTATCTAGAGATCTGCATGACATTATATTTAGAGAAGCTGTTAGACATCAATATGGAACCCACTTTAGCAGTATTAACAGCATGCTTCCCCTGCTGTTTAGGGTCAGTTTATTCTTTCTTAACAAAATACAGGTGCTCAAAGTATGTATTATACTTAAAATGCCATTTATCCTCTCTCATATTCCTAATGCATTGTTTTCAAGGTATATCCCATGCTGCTACCAATGCATAGGTACATATATATGGAACAATAAATCCCCCAGATCAGCTATAGAAAGCTGGTGGAACTTAAATTCCTAGGTGGGTTTGATGCACCAGATCTATTTGCTTATGGAGTAGTTGTAGTGGGAAGCTTTATGAGAGGGCACAAAGGCAACTCACTCCACTTTAGGTATTTTTTCAGCTCGTAATTGATGTTTTGTCTTCCATCCCTCCTAAAAGGTGTGGCACCTATGAAGATTAGAAAAATGGTTTCTGGCAAGAAGTGGACAAAAATGCTGCATGCAGCAGGAAACAATGTAGACACCCCTTTATGGAACAGTGAGGATTTTAAAATAGATCAGAAAACTATATGGTGGGTGGACTGGATTAGAGCCAGCATTCGATTTTTGAGAGATCTGTGGAATCCAGTAACTGGTACCTGTTATACTTTTATGGAGCTGAGGGACAGGTTTAAGTTTCACACATTGCATTTGGTGGCAAATCCTACAGATTAAGTTTGCTATTTTAGCAAAAGTGCTCCGTAGCACTGGGACTTTATGGTTTCAACAAGCCCCTTCCACTATGGCTGGTATGGATACTGGAAATGCATGAGTATTGAGTAGCTGATACCTGAAGACCTTACCAGTGCTGTTCTTGTAATTCTGCAACTGTGGGACAAATCAGCAGCAATGTGTCAAACTGTTATACCTATCCATGTGTCAGACTCCTATACCTATCCATGTGTCAAACTCCTATACCTATCCATGTGTCAAACCACTATACCTATCCATTTGTCAAACTCCTATATCTATCCACATGTCATACTCCTATACCTATACAGGTGGAAACTTCTATACCTATCCAGGTTTGGATACAATGCATGTGACTTACTAATGAGCCCAGTCTTCCTACACTCTCTTCATTTGTATTTCAAAAAATGTTTTTTTTTTGGTAGGCATTTTTCTCCAGTTAGGCTTAAGCAGTTATTTAGTCAAAAAAAATGAATGTTGCTGGCACTGTGGGGAACCTGATGCCTGTTTTACACATCTGTTGTGGTTTTGCCCTAAGGTTCTGCCACTGTGGCTTTCAATTATTAATACTATTAGGTATAATCTACGTTGTTCACTACCAGACAATTCAGATATCCTGTTTTGGTTGTTGAGCATCAGCTCAGAGTTAGATGATTTGTCTCCCACACCGTGGTTTGGTTGCGCAATGTGATTAGTACCTTACCACCCACATATTTTCAACATTGGAAACTGGATTTTGGAAACTGGCAGCAATCTTTTCACAAACTTGGTTAGAATCTGAATGTTTAGAAAAACACTTGTTTACATATGGAACTTTGTAACCAGTATTGGTCATCCTTAATATTTGTGCTGAATGACAATTAATGTCAGATATTGCTGAAGACTGTTTGTTTTGAATTCATATCCAGAGCGATCCTTTTTTGTTTCTTTGATGGTGTTAATAAAGGCTTCTGTTTCAGTTACAAACAAAACTCAATAAATGTAGGGCTTTTAAGGAAATAATGACTTATTCATCAGTTCTTGATGTGTACCATGCTGCAAATTTGTTAAAAAAAAATTACAAAGTATAGGTTGACCTGTGTTATGATACATTCTTGCGGTGTTCTGGTGGGTAGTTGATGTTATTGCACTCATTGCTGTACATATGAGCATGCCCAGTATCATGATGCATGAGTTGTGCAGTATTTAGGAAACAGACCATCAAGTAATCAATGTTATGAGACAGTTGTTGTAATTTCTTCTTCTTTGTCAAAAATTAATAAAATTAGCTTCTGGAAGGTTGGGAAGTATAGAGGTTTTGTTGTGAGTAGATTGCTTTAGGATTATGCTTATAATCATTATTCCCATATATTTCCCATAACATATTGTGTGAGGATGTGTTGATGTGGGTTGAGAGGAAGTCCTCACAGTAATATACAGATTAAGGATAGAGGCCATCTGTACTTTGTGGGCTGGCAGTTTTTATTTTTTAGCAAAACATGTTCTATGTCTCTTGTTTTGACTTATTTAATGTAATGCTGTCAAATGTAGCGAGTTCGTTCTTGGGGGTGGGAGTGTTGCATGTAGCTGTTACTGTAGTTGGTTGTTTTATTTATGCCTTCCTGTGAGTTGATTCACTTCTTTCCAAAAATGTTTTACTGATTTAACTAAAGATTTTAGAAATGTTTTTCATACATTGGCTTTTGTCTCACTGCATTACTTATTTTGTGAGGTTTCTGAGTTTGATAATATTTTTGCGTACTAGGGCAGTAGTTGTGTTTGCATGCCTGCTATACATCATCTCTAGGTTTTAAAAATTATTTCAATTCAGGAGGTAGCCAATCATTTTTGTTTGTTTTGTAGAGTCAAAAAATTATAGGGAAGAATGTGTGCTGGAGGGATATGAGTGCATTCCAGAGATAGTATTTGCAGTAGCTGGCTCAAACAGTGTCCTGTGCTGTTCTCATGAGGTAGTGTTTCACCCCTCAACTCTTCAAGCATAGAACAAAAAAAAAAGGATTTCTGCAAAAGTGCAAAAAGGTTTGATCCTACTAAAGGCACACCAAACAGGTGGCCAGATACATGCCCCTTCCCTCCTGTCCCAGCTTTCAATACCATCCAGGTGGTGCCAGATACAGACCCCCTCCTCCCCTAGCTCTTCAATGGAAGAGCAAAAACAAAATCCACAATCAGGTACTTGTACCTCCTGAAATGTAGGAGCCAGTCAGGTCCTGTCTCTGCACCCTGCTCCCAACCCTTCTTCTAATCTTGTAAAAAAAAAAAGAAAAGAAAAACTTTTTTTCTTTTGAACTGTAGAAACTGCTTGCTATGCTTACTATAAATGTAGCAAGCAGTTCCTACAGTTTATAGTCCACACACAGCACTATACTACAGTACTCAGGATTTTGTTAACAAAAAAGATTTTTCTTTTTACCTTTACACTGTAGTAAACTGCTACAATGTAGCAAGCAATTGCTATAAACATTAGGCCACACATACCACAGAAACTACCAAAAAAAAAAAAAAAACAAATAGATAAAAACAACATCTGCAGACCAAAAGTACAAATTTATTTCACTTTCTCTAGGGCCTCGGCAAAATACTTTCACTGGAGTACAAAAAAGCAATCCAAAAAGAAACATTTAAATAATCACATCCATCAAACAATTAATGCATTAATACATCAATTGAACAACATACTTCCAATTACAATCTTTAAATAGTCTCCTTACATAACAGTTTTTCTTTAAAACTTCTACCCTCTCCCATAAATAATTTAACTTGTTCTATAACACAACCTTTCAACAGAAAAGCATCGCTATTATGAAAATCCCTAAAATGAATTGCTAGAGGGCTTTCCAAGTATAAATTTCTAATATTTCTAACATATTCTTGTAGTCTAACTTTGAATGCTGTCTGGCTTTCATCAATATAAAATACGTTGCAAGGACATTGTAAAACATAAATTACACCCTGAGTATTACAATCAAATCTTTGTACTGGTTCAAAGTAGATATTGTTAATCTTAGGGAAATAATTTACAATTAATGGACATATGAAACATCCTCTGCAACTATATGTACCTATATGCCTCCCATACATAACTCAATACATGGATAAGGAGCAGTAAAATGCCTATACCTGGCAATTTGCCTATCAGACTGGACAGCTGGTCATCAGTGAACAGCATGGGCTAACACTGTTTAACCAATTGTACTATCTGTTCTCTCAACACATTATATGTGGTTACAAAATAAATATTTCTCCTATTTATATCACTATTATTTTCCTGCTTCCAAGTATTATTACAAAAATAACCATTAATAACAAGATTTTTATCCCTCATACTAGTTTTCAATAAATCTTAAATATGTTTCCTTTCAAATAATGCACATTGTAATGCCATCTGAATGTTATCAACTTTATAACCCCTCTTTCTAAACATACAAAAAGTTGTGAAGGCTTCATTCAAGAAATCATTATCATAAGTACATAATCTAGTCAGCCTAGGAAACTCACCATAAGGAAGTGCTGTAAGTGAATGGCTAGGATGGCAAACAGAACCATGTAAGTACACGTTATTTCCACCAAATTTTCTATAAACAGAAGTTATAACCTTCTTATATTCAATGGATCCAATTAAAACAGCATCCAAAAAATTCACTTTCCCTCCTATTTGCACTCCATCAAATCTAAATTGAAATCTATTGACTTATAAATCATTAATGAACTCTTCCACCAAGTCCTTACCCCCTTTGCATAAAAAGACCAACCTCCAGATTCAGCAAGCCCTGCATGGTGTGCAGGACTAATGCAGGTGCCGTGCGATCCAGGAATAAGTTAGAGGAATGTGTATGAGCGCTCCTGCACTAGTCCTGCATGGATGCAGCTCCTGTATTCAAATTACCCCATTTGCAGGTGAAAACCATGCAAATGAGGTGAATTTGCAATCCAGGAAGCTGTCAGCCGGCCATGCAGGACTAGTGTAATCTGCAGAAATCTACTCGGTTAGTAACCGAGTACATTTCTGCAAACTACAAAACGGAGCCATGGCAGCTCCAAATAAAGGATGTATATAACGTGTAAAGCATGCCAATGGCCAAATATATGGCCATTGGCATGGAAAACAGTTAAATAAATAAATAAATAACTTTTTTTTAGCCAATTTCGGCTGTTTAGGCATAGGGCAACAGTGTGCAAATGGGATTGGGTGAACCCCCCGAAATAAGCATTCTAACCAAAATCACTATTTTGCCGTTATACTCAATGTCAGGCAGAAGACAACATGGCAAGTGAATAGTGGTTACTAGGGGGGGGGTTCAGTGTGGGACCTGTAACCATGCATCAGCAGGCAATCCTATGCAAATGAGGGGAATGATACTGAATCCCAGATTTCCCCTCATTGCTAGTCAGCACCCAACAGTGTAAGGTCAGGAATAGCTTGGTGCAAGCCTAGGAGTTAGTTCACAATCATAGGGGGGTGTGTCAAGCATAGTGTAAGCAGATTGGAGCCGTGTGTCTCGAGTTTGCCCTTAGCTTAGCAGTGCTAAGCAAGGGTGTGTGTCTGAGGCTGCCTAGCACTCTTTACATTGCCTATGTGGGTGTGCACGCTGCACACCAGGTTTTAAAGGGGAAAAAAAAGTAAACCAGGAAATAGCAGCTCTGTGCACATTTGAGCACTGTGTTTGCACAGCGTGCCCCCAGGCTTAAACAGTAAGGCAATGGGAAGGGAAAACAGCAGTAGGAAGGTAATCAGGGAGAACTAGCATAGCTGGCAGGTGAAATGTATCAGACACCCAGCCCAGAACACTACTATAAACTATGCAACCACCTTTCCCTCTGGTTTTTCCCACATACTCTACACCATTGGTGTATACAAGTGGGGGAATTTTAACAAACAAAAACAACAAAATGATAGGAGCTGCAGTAGCTATCATACATCAACATGTGGAAGAGGCTGAGGGTGGTGAGGATATGAATGTTGTTGACCAACCCACAGTGAGGAGACAGAGAAGAGTGTACAGACCCAGGGTGACCTACCAGGGGCTACATGAGCTGGAGATAGTGGAGCACTATAGGGTGGACAGGGACCTATTACAGCAAATTGCTGAGCTGTGCCAGCCACTCCTAACACACAGAACTACCAGAGGGAAACCCATCCCAGTGGATACCAAGGTATGTGTAGGCCTAAGAATACTAGCCACAGGTACCTTCCAAAGGTACCTTGCAAAGCCAACTGGGGATATCATAGGAATCTCACAGCCATCAACATCCACGGTACTCCAACAGTTCCTGGATGCCATGTCAGCACATGCTGGTGAGCAGGTATACTTCCCCAACACCCATGAGGTGTTGGTCAGCAATATGTGTCTCTTCCACCAAATAGCAGAATAACCTGAGGTAGTGAGTGCTATAGACTGTACACACATATGCATCAAAGCACCACCCGTTGAGCAGGGTATGGTCTACATCAACCGCAAGGGCTTCCGCTCCATCAACTGCCAAGTCGTGTGTGATGCCCAGGGCATAATAATGAATGTATGTGTGCTGGCAGCCCTGGAAGCTATCACTATTCCCACATCTGGCATCTGATGCAGCTGTACTAGAGATTTGCCAGTGGGGACATCCCTCACGATCACCTACTGGGGGATGCTGGTTATGAACTGGAGCCATGGCTGATTACACTCATCAGAAAAGCACACACATCCAAACAAGAACTCCATAATAAGGCACACGCACAGACCAGAATTATAATACAGCGTGTGTTTTGGATGCTCGTCATGGTGCCGGTGCCTGGACACATCCGGTGGAGCTTTGCAATACTCCCCAGCTACATGTACTCAAATTGTCATTGTATGTGCCATGCTAAACAATATGATCCTATGGAAAAAGCTGCAGCAGGAACAGCACGGGACAGGGCCACACAGCCCCCACCATTGCCAAGGCCTGCACAGGCACAGAGTGACTCAGAGAAGGAACAACCTGAGCCTGCCCCAGTAGGCAGAAGGAGGCATGCCCAGTATGCCTTGGCAAAGAGGTAACACATAGCACATACACTGACACAGGAGCAATGTAGAGAATGACACCATTCTCTGACTTGCACATACAGTAAAAGGGATGCCGAACATGACACTACCTGTGCTCAACCATGTATAGGGAGTGTACTATGTGCATCCAACATAGGCAGCCCTCCAGCACCATCCTCAATACTGGTACACCCACAAGGTAAGTCACTCTTATTACCAATTGATGAATGGAGTAGTATGTGTTGTTACTTGTATCTATGGTATGGATGTGAGCATGCAAGGGAATTGGGTGGCTGAATGGGATGCCAGCAGATAGTAGACACCTATAGTGGCATAATGTGATCTGTAACAGATACTGGTGTCACCACAGTAGCCAGTACTACACATGGTGACAAAACCCACTGCATGAAATGTGCTGGGCCACATTTGTGTCCATATGACACACACATGCCAGTCAGGGAGGTTCACATACCCAACAACAGTCCCAGCCAGTAGGACAGGTGTAGACAAACACAAACAAAGGCCATGCTAAGGCCTTTGAATGATGGCTATGGGTAACCTCCCCCCCCAGGCCTACACAGACAGACTACATCATGTCAGGCAGTGGGATGTTAGTTCTGAAGGGTAAGAAGTCAGAAACCGATATGTAGGTCAATCAAACCTAAGACCTGTAGTACATTAATATGCCTCTAGTCAGCATGAGAGGTTACAATACAGAATGAAATGGAGTATCTGGCATACCAGTACAATCATAGCAAATGTGTACAAGTGCCAGGTGTGCCCCCCAATCCTTTGTAGAAATGTAGACAGTCAGGTGTGCCCCCCAATCCTGTGTAGAAATGTAGAAACAGTCAGGTGTGCTCCCTCCCAATCCTATGTAGAAATATCGAAACAGTCAGGTGTTCCCCACCCCCAATCTTATGTAGAAATGAAGTAACAGTCTGGTATGCCCCCCCAATCTGATGTAGACATGTTGTAACCATCAGGTGTGCCCCCCAATCCTAAGTAAAAATTTAGTAACAGTCAGGTGTGCCCCTCCACAATCCTATGTAGAAATGTAGAAACAGTCAGGTGTACACTCCCAGTCCTATTTAAAAATGTAGTAACAGTCTGGTGTGCCCCCAATCTGATATAGACACATTGTGACTGTCAGGTGTACCCCCCAATCCTATGAAGAAATGTAGTAACAGTCAGGTGTACCCCCCTCCAATCTGATGTAGACATGTAGTAACATGTATGTGTAGGTATAATACCAGTAGAGCACAGATGACCTGAGGTGGCCAAGGTAGAAAGATAGATTGTAGCATCTGTACAGTATGCAGGTATGCGTGTGTTAGGTCGGTGTGTGTTTCATATTGTGTGAGAGTGGTCAGTATGTATGCATGTTTAGGTTTGACCTGGTGGCCATTGGCCACTACTACCAATGGCAGGGCCAAGTCCTCACAACTGCAGTGCCAAAGACAATGCTCCACAGTATAACACATTCTAGCAGTAAGCCATTGTAAATGTATAGCGGTAATATGTTTTACCATCTGAAAGATGGACATGGCATGACTGTTGGGCTAGATGTACAAACAGTACACAGGGAAACGTACCCCAGACATAGAATATATAATGTGTAACCATGAAATGGACACACCCTTGGAATTGTACATACGGTTATGCATCACATTATCTCGGCTTGTAGAAGGGAATACCGATGTCATCTGGCCGAACACTTGCAGATCACAAAGGTGATAGGATGGATGTTTTGAGAAACAGCTGATGTCCCTGCACAAGCCAGCATAACTGGAATGCCCCATGCATATCTGTGAGTCAGATGCAAGTAGTGTCCGTAGCACACATGCACCCAGCTCACCTAGCCACCACCTACAGGTATCTCTCCGGTCTTATCCCTGCTGTTGGGAATGGGTACAATATAACCCCCACCTCTGTATGGCAATAGCAAATGACTGCAGCATGCAGTGCAGGTGTCCCATGCAGGTGTATCCCTAGCTGTAAGCAGCACCCTGCCAACATTCACACCACCTGATCAATACTGATAGAAAGTATTGGCATGAACATCTAGCACACCTACCCTGTCACCCCGGGGAATATACTGTATGGCAGTCTGTTACTGTAGGACTGACAGAATGCAATGGTCTGCTACAGCTGGCCTGCATTACCACCAAATGGCCTACAAGCCTCTGCCAAAGGCCTGCATCTCACCCATACTGCCAATGTATGTTATGTCATGGACACCCATTTAACAACATAACATACTCCACATACCCCATATGCAAGGCCATGTGGACAAACCACAGTAACATGTCCACCATGTCCTACTGCATAAACTGCGGACCAACACCAAAACACAGCTGTGATGAGGTGATAACTATAGGGAAAGTATCAAAGAATGTTTGCATAATGTACGGAAGAGGATAGAATAATGGAGTGGGGGGTGGGGAGTGGGAGCATAGGCAGCATGGAATTTGCAAAGTCCAAAACACAACCGTGTGCACATACTATCCCTTGCTGCAAACACAAAAATGGGTGGCTACAAACCTGTCCATACACCACAATAGAGGTAATGTCCTGACTTATGACCCCTGCCTCTGAGTAACCTGTGTGAATCTGTACAGCTGTGAGGTATTGCCACGACAAGATAAGGCCATACTGTCACGTTGATGGATGTACAAGTATGGGATCCTCTGCCATCACTGTACCAAGGTGCTGAACTGGTTACACAGACCCAGCAACAAGTGTCTGCTGCTCCACCTATAGAATGGCATAACTTTCCAGGAATATGTAGGCATTTGACCACAATACTGGACACAGCTGCATTTACACTGTGTTCCCCAGGACATCACTGCAAGCAAAAATGTCTACCTGACAGCACTTGGGCACATAAAACATCTCAGTGTATAACAGTACACATTTCTGAATATCTCTGCTAACACCAGTACCATGCAGCAGAAGCAGCACAGACACAATCACCTAGAGTACCCACTATCCATTGCACAGTTTGACCCCATATTGCCAGCTGATCTACAGATATCCTGCAGAAAAATGTTGCTAGATGTAGGTGTAGAACACAAAGGTCTGCATTAGAGTACAATCTACCTGGAATGGATCCATACATTCAATACAGAAGGGCAAACTGGGCATGCTCACACAATTGGAGAAATGAAGGCAATGTCAGACAGCAACATACTGAAAGGTCATACTGGGCATGCTCACACACTTAAACAAATGAAGCTCATGTCTGCCAACAAAAGTGGACCATACATATCTGACAGTTGCAGATGTTAGTGCATATACTCCTCAGTATGCACCAGTCATGCTTTGCACACACATTGGATAGGAATACACACATATATCCAAGGACAACACACTATAATATGCCAAAAGTACACATACATAGATGTGTGAAAGAGAGTGACAGTGACAAAGAGCCTTCCATCATGAGGCCTGTCCCAGCCAGCACACAGCCAAATGGCTACAACCACATGATGTGCAATTGTTACTCACTGTAGAAATTAGCCACTGGTATCCCTCAGCATTAAAGACTCTGCGGTGCTAGTGCTAGCTGTGCAACATGACTGTACAAGGCAGAAGTCATCTAGCAGTTGTATACAAGTACCTGCGGAATATAAACCTGTGTGCACCTGAGTGTGGTGTGTCTACCTCTAGATGAATGGGTTATGGCCCATGCACACACACTGCCCTCCCCATAGCCTTACTATGACAAGCCTGCTGATGTCAGTCACTGTGAAATATAACTTTGGGGAAGGGATAGCCCAGTTAATCTCTGTGGCACATCTTATAACTGTGTAATGTTGTAGTGTGATAAACTAGTTAGGTAGAAGTTCTAAACCGAGACATAGCAATTGTGTGTGGCTCTGCCTGTGTAGGGAGCAACACTTTTTAGGCTAGTCACAATAGCTACAATTCAAATGCCCTACTTCGGCAAGCCTGCTGATGTCATTCACTTTGAAATACACCTTTGGGAAATAAATTGCCCAGTAATTTCTGTGGCATGCCCTATAAATGTGTAATGCTGTAGTGTGATAAACTAGTTAGGTAAGAGTTCTAATCCCAGACATGGCAACTGTGTGTGTTTATGTGTGTGTCTCTCTCTGTAAGGAGAAATGCTTTTTAGGCTAGTCACACTCATTACAATTCAAATGCCCTACTTTGGCAAGCCTGCTGATGTCATTCACTTTGAAATACACCTTTGGGAAAAAAATAGCCCAGTAATCTCTGTGGTGCATTCTATAACTGTGTAATGCTGTAGTGTGATAAACTAGCTAGGTAGAAGTTCTAATCCCAGACATGGTAAGTGTGTATGTGTGTGTCTTTGTGTAGGGAACAATGCTTTTTAGGCTAGTCACACTCACTACAATTCAAATGCCCTACTTTGGAAAGCCTGCTGATGTCATTCACTTTGAAATACACCTTTGGGAAAGGAATAGCTCAGTAATTTCTGTGGTGTGTCCTATAACTGCATAATGCTGAAATGTGATAAACTAGTGAGGTCGGAGTTCTAATCCCAGACATGGTGTGTGTGTGTGTGTGTGTGTGTGTGTGTGTGTGTGTGTGTGTGTGTGTGTGTGTGTGTGTGTGTGTGTGTGTAGGGAACAATGCTTTTTAGGCTAGTCACACTCACTACAATTCCAATGCCCTAATTTGGCAAGCCTGCTGATTTCATTCACTTTAAAATACACCATTGGTGAAGGAATAGTCCGTTAATCTCCATGGTATATCCTATAGCAGCATAATGCTGTAGTGTGATATAGTAGTTTGGTAGGGGTTCTATTCCCAGACATGTCAAGTATGGATGTCTGTTTAGGGTGAAATGCTTTTGAGGCCATTCACAGTCACTACAACCTCCATTGACCTACTTTGTCAAGCCTTCTGATGTCATTCCCAGTGAAATACACCTTTGTAGAAGGAGTACTCCAGTAAACTCCGTGGTGCATCCTATAACAGTGTAATGCTATAGTGTGATATAGTAGTTTGGTAGGGGTTCTATTCCCAGACATGGCAAGTGTTGATGTTTGTCTGTGTAGGGCGCAATGCTTTTGAGGCCATTCACAGTCACTACAACCTCCAGTGACCCTCTTTGGCAAGCCTGCTGATGTCATTCCCCGTGAAATACACCTTTGGGGAAGAAGTACTCCAGTAATCACCATGGTGTGTCCTATAACTGCATAATGCTGTAGTGTGATAAACTAGTTAGGTAGGAGTTCTAATCCCTGACACAGCAAGTGTGTGTATCTGTGTTTGTCATTCATATCCAGTGTGGAGGTGGCTGTGAGTGTATAACAACTGGACTCATTGTGAAGCAGGTTTTGCAAATTTCTTATATGGTGGCCCTATTATATGTCACAATGTCCACCTTACAAGGATAACAGATGTAAAATAGCCGAGCGGCTGGGGTGTTAATCCATACCCCTACATGTGACATCAAGGCCTGGAGAACAAAGTAAGCAACCCTTGTATTACCCCAAGAACACTCTCAACCCATGTCTCATACAAAAACACACTTACCTAAGCAACAACTGCTATGTTGGTAGTACCCTGCATATTGCCCACAGATAGTAACCAGCTACAGAGGGCATGGCACCCTGCCCATCAGTACAATAGGCATGTAATTGCAGATAGTGCACCTTCACTATGTTCCCCACTGGACACTTGCAACAACTGTGGTGCCATCAAATGTGACCCACAAAGGACATACCATGGCATAAACTCATGCCTTTTATGCCACTGACACCAGGGCATACCTGTATCATGCTATAATCATAGGTGCAGGGTCAACCTGCTGTCCACTACCAGGTTCTGCCACATGAGGCCAGGACTGGCACATCTGATGATAGCAATCTGTGTATCCAACATGGGCCAGACACCCTAGGTACAGTTCCACATGTCACTGTACATACATGTGGGATGTGTGCACATCCCAGACACTGTCCATGTCATGGACTATAGAACACATACATGGCAAGCATTGCAGAGCACTGGCCACACACAATAGTACCCAGGTGACTGGATGGTGCATACAATACCCACATGTGTGGGCCAATCCAGACACTACACACACCTGAGCCACACTGCAGGCCCTTGTCATGTGGCCTGATGTCATGGTATATCCTTCACCTAGCCTTTTATACCCTTCTGCCACAGTCAACCACTGGAACAGCTGTGGTAACATTCCCATAGTCAATTGCATGGAAACATGCTCTAATATCTAGGAACATCATGTTGCTGTTGGGCCTTTTCATTCAACAGCATCACAGATGGTTTGGGGATTTACCTCTAACAACATACACTGTGGAAACAGGCCATCAGACAGGAGGGGAATGTGCCAGACATAACTACAGAATGTAAGTGTATTCTGCATTTGGAGTAATGTTGGTTTAACAGGGTATGTGGGGATATGGCTGGTCTACATGTTTTAATACCTGTCATGACAGTGCTATGTTTTTGAGGAAACTCCCATCTGTAGGGTCATCTGCAGACTGGGCAGTGAGTGGAGCCTTTTGTTTCTTGTGTTACTTACAGAACACCTATCTGAGAACTGCAGAAGTATAGTATGAGGATTGCAGTAAGTACATGGTGACAGCCATGAGAGTTACTGACTTCATATCCCTCATAGGACATATGTCACAACAAACCCTGGCACAACAGTAAATGTATGAGGTTATCACAGCAACATGCCAATATTGGGCCAGTGTTCATAGCTCCAGCCACAAGTCTGTCAACCTTTGTACATATGTCATGCAGTAAGAGGTGCATATGTTCTGTACACCATTATTTATTGGCATCATACCTAACAATAAGCCAGTCAGATATCAGACTGCTAGACATGTTATGTATAGTAGGGGTTGTTTCTGAGGACATAACTTGGGCATTCTGCAGTTGTGTGTACAGTACTGGGGTCTGTGTACTTAGGGTGATTGTCGACAGTATGTGTATTGTGCATACATACCTTGGGCTGTGCAGAGACTATGATAAATGCCATTGTTCTTGGTCCTGTTCTATCTGATGTTTCAAGTTGCTCCAGTGTATGGCACCATATTGGCTCACATGTCTGTAGGGCCAGACACACATGTCCCATACCACAGACAGCCATCAGGCCACACTGTGCCATGACCCAGTGTATGTAGGGTTAGTGAGTGAGTAGCACATATGAAGATGGTGTTTATCAGACAGTCCATATAGTGTCATATTAAGCTTGTGCACCATATGTGGCTGTGGCTGTGTTTACATTGGCTGTAAGTATGCACTTTCTCACAGGTGTCTGTTACTCTGTGCTGTGACATGCATGTAGATCCCACTATAATTGCAGGTACATGTGTATTCCCCCATACAAAATGTAGTCCGGTGTTGTGGCAGTCTGCCTGTAGTTTGCACAGTGCTTTGTGACATGCCTAGCAGTTTAGTGCAATTGCCCTGTGTGCTGTCATGTCCAGTTATTTGCAAGACATACTGCTGCTGGGCCATCATAACTGTTGTGTATTTCTGACAAAGCATTGGGAGTCTGTGCAGATGTATGTCAATAACTACTGGGTAGACTGTGGCCATGTGACCTCTACACCACCAGTATTATGTGTCAGGACAGACTGGTGTGTGTTCATGCATAAACTGTGTGGGCAAATGTAGTCCAGTATTTACGTGATATACAATTTTACATGGCTATTAACATCCACATTGGGAGGCATGGTCCACATGTTTCGCATGAAGGGGATATGTGTACACCTCTGGACTGACCACAGAGTGGCAGACTGTCCACATATATTGGTCATATCTCTGCTGTAGTCCACAGGATCATTACTGTGCTAGCAGTGGCACTGTACTGTGATGTCCTTAGGATGTCTGTCAGTAGCCAATGATGCACATGTCAAAAGCAGATGTGACCACCCACACACATGTCTGTTAAGACAACCCCTGTTACAGTAGCAATAGTCTATATATATACCTGCAATGCATACATGGCATCCCCTTGCACTAAGAGGTTGGGACTATCGGTGCTGAGGTAGGACTCCACTCTGTTCTGGACATATGGTAAACATATATATGTATATATATATATATATATATATATATATATATATATATGTATGTATAGATACACATATATATATATGTATGTATAGATACACATATATACATATGTACATACGTATAGGGATATATATATATATATATATATATATATATATATATATATATATATATATATATATATATACACATGCATATAAACACTCAACTATATACATATACACAGCAATATATGTCTACACATATATAGATATAGATGCATATGCACATATAGTTATAGTTATCTACATATATATCAACATAAATAGGTATATATGTACACATTGGATGTGCATACATATATATTTATATATATATATATACACACACACACACACACACACACACACACACACACACACACACACACACACACACACACACACACACACACACACACACACACACACACACACACACACACACACACATATATATATATATATATATATATATATATATATATATATATATATATATATATATATAATGCATATACACAGAAATCTACAAATGGCCATATTTATTTATTTATTTATTTATTTATTTATTGCAGTTGGTTTACCAGGATAGTCCATTGGGCCACAAGGAACCCGTTTTCAATGGAGTCCTGGGAGAAAAGCTCAAAAATACATTTAACATTCTTACAAACATATATTCACACAAACATTTCAAGTTTAACAATAGGTAAAAAGAAAGAAAGCAAAAAATCTAACAGCTAAATACAATGTGCAGAACGTACATAGTAATTATATTTATTAGCTCAGAAATATCCATTTAATACAGAGTAGTTTTGGAAAATTAGTTACTGGAAAGGAAGAGGAGGTTCAGTGACATGATGAAGTGGAGGAAGAAGAGAACCTAGGGGCTTATCTAATAACTTCTGTAGAATCTGGGTAGAATAAGATGAGGCAGAGCAATGGCGGATGAGAGAAGGAGAAGAGTAGGTTATGTAGGGTGGGAGCAGGAGCATTCCCACTGAGATGCTAGGTGTGTATAGAGAGCTGAGTGATTAGAGGTGGTGCGGATGAGTGAAGGAAGGGAGTTCCAGATGCGAGCTAGGTTGAAGGATAGAAGGTTTTTGCCTGTGATGTGTGATGCATATATGATGCATTATACAGATGTGTAGGCAGACATATGTATGAATATACATTGTGTGTACATGTAGACATATAACAACATATGTATATGTATATATCCATATTCCTGTCATGTGTAAACATCACAGTTGTGTATACCTTCCCAGATGTATCTCACTGTATGTATCTGATATGTGTATATTTTGATATAACAACATATGTGATGCAACAGTAATATCAATAATAAGTACTACACAATTGTAGAAGTCAAAGCAATTGTTCAATACTAATCAATATGTGTACTGACAGATATATTGAAAAACAACAGCTGTCTTCGCAGTGGTCATGGCATAGTGGTTAACTGTTGTGACTATAGTGTACAGGGTCTTGAGTTCAAGGGCTGTGTATTTTGTTGCTGGCAGAACAAGGGCTTTTGAATACAGATTAGGTAAGGTGGTTTTGAGCAGCTTTAAGCATGTTTGTGCAGGTTTGTGTGAATCTAAGCAATGCTAATGTACAGTTAAATGTAGGAAACTTACATCATGTAGGCTTTGCTTACCATTGCTCAAATCTGCTTAGCTGTTATATTGCAACAATGCTGACACCTGCTAAGCATGTCTTTGCCCTGGTAACCAGTGCTTACCACCCAGTCTGATAACATAGTAGGGTAATGACATCTGTAATAAGTGTATGTAATGCCATGTACAATACATGCATCTGTGTGCTGTCATTACAATAGGATGAGGTGTGAGTGTCATGTCTGGGACACACAAGTATATGAGACCTGTACAGCACTGTTATCCATGTGCATGTGTTACATAGAAATGCATTAACCCAGGGTACATGCTGTCACACTGGCATGTAGTGTATCATGGCGGTACTACTGTTGACAGTGCTTTCCCAGGCAAGAGTAAAGTGTTAAATGTAGTACTGACAACAAGCACACCTGCAGGCATAGCTGGACTCTGAAGCCTCACTGTTATGTTCCTGGTGTGTGAGCTGAGTCATAGTATATATCCCCTACTGGATAATGATACAACATTTTGAATGTAACTGTAGACTACTGCCTGTGCTGCACATGTTAGTGAGGGCTTCCAACATGTAGTAATGGCATACATATTGTTGTCAAACATCTATCTGTCGACACATTCATCCTACTGCATAGCTACTTGCTAAGCTCATGTCTGTCAGTCCCTGTACAGATGTGCAGATGGCAGTTATCCAGCTTAGATGCATACAGGCAACCTATGCTTGATTGAATCTGACATGTCTGCCCAGCTGTGTAGTACCTGGCACATATAGGAGACAACACCCTGTACGCACCACATGCCACTGGTACCACTACTACACTACCACAGTCAACAGAACATTCTTGGGTACAGGTGTCTATCACAGACACTAACTATGTGTTGTAATACATGTTGCATACATGTCAACTGGATCACCTCAGTGGCCATGTGCAGGAGGCACCCAAAGGATTGGCTGATGCATGTCACTTTCACGCTGAGGGTCACCACAGTGGTGTCTGTCGATAGATTGCCTGCTGGCACATGGCAGGTGGCATAATACCACTCTACACACATCCCCTACACAAGCCATCTGTCCATGGACAATAGCCAGGTACAATGCTATGGCCACCTGCAGCAATGCACCCCAGTACCAACACATGTGTACATGTGCATTACTGAGGATAGCAGTGTCTGTGTGTTAATGCACCTGTAGTTGGGAATTCTATGAGGGCCTTCACAACCACTGCAACACCCATTGCCATAGTCAGATGTGGCTGCTGCTGTATTGGACATTACATGAACCCTGTTACGCTCCTCTCCCTACCGACTACATGAGCCTTGCAGTACCAGCACAACAGTGTTGTACAAATGGGTATACCCATAGAGTTCTGGCAAGTGTCTGTATGTGTGCATGTCTATATATCTGTAGGGCACAACATTCCAAGGCCACATACTCCTATTACAATATGCATTTCCACACAGTAGTACAGATAGTGTTGTTGCTGCCCATAGGTGAGGCATGACAATGCAACACCCTACTATGTCTGTGGCATGTGCATTAGATGCATATCCCTGTAGTACCACTGGTGTGATATACAATGGGTTGTATCGCAGTCATGGGCAATGTGTCATGGTGGCTATGTCAGAGTGTCATCATGGGTTCCAGTGAGTACAATATCCACTGTGAGATGTGGGTGCTGTGTACACTGTCAGTACACCATGTTAGTCTCAGTATATGTCCCATGTACCACTTTATGGTGACCACTGTCACCATCAGCCATACAGGTAACTGATACCATAATCCAGCCCAGTTATGTATGTGCTGTGTGCAGCCTACCTGTAACACAATGGACATATGAACAAGTTAGCACCGATACGCCCAGGTCTCTCGGATGTGTGTTTGTATGTTATGTGTCTGTTAATGTGTATATGATGGTATGCCACACTATGTATTGTCCATATACAATCATTACATCCCCCATTACCATACTGTACATTTCTGGGGATGTTCTGCATGTAACATGTGACCTGGAACACACCCCAACCTAAATGCTGTGTGGTGTGTGCAGTGAAAGCCACACAGTTCAGTAGCACTATATACCTAGGCAGGGGTCTAGTCCCAGTGTTTCCAAGTAAGAGTGTGCGTGTATGTGGATGGGTCTATATCAGGTTACAGGTTATACATGTCCCAGCGGATCACCTTTCCATGTGGCACAGGCAATAACTGTTATACAAACCTGTGACATGTGTTCAACTGTACCCTGGATATGTCACAGTCATGGTGTCACCACAGTGCCATACCCTTTGTGGAATATGACTGCAGACCATCCTCCTGCTGATACATGTACACCTACAACACAAATGAATAACATTATGGAGACCACAGTCACCCAGTGCTACTAACAGCTGTAATGCATCATTGCTGGATGGCTACACTACCTGACATGTATGCATTAAATATTACTCCTGACAACATGTTACACTGCAGTACATTGGTACACTGTAGTACAGTCACCGTGTGCATCAGAACCATATCAGCCTGTCCCTGCATTGATGTTATGGATGACAGGGATGTGGCAAAGGTATCATCATATGCACAGCGTGTGTTGTTGATTTGCCAGAGGCTGAGGGTGGGCCATATATTTGACACTGTGTGTGTGGGTGGGGGTGTAATTAGTTGAGCTGGGCATGGTGATGTGGTGTGTGTATGTATGCAGTTGCCCTAGGTGTGTTCGTATAGTGTGTGGGTATGTATGCACACAGTTCTGCCATGTGGCTGCCCTATACAGGTATTTTTGGTCAGCTGCAGACCATACATAGCAGGGTGTGCAGTTCACCACCTCTGGCCATGGACACACAGACTATGTCTGCCAGGGGTTCCATGGGCATGTCCAGGTACAGGCCTCGATGTGCTACTCATCCTGATGATGACAGATGTCCACTGGAACCAGGTCTCTCTTAGGACTGGCGGGACCATGTGCTCATGGCTTGCTGTGGTGTGGTGTGGACAGTGCCCCCCTGCAGTGCTGGGGCTGATAATGCCACTATGGGAGCGCCTTGGTGTCCTAGCATGTCCACGTTGACCAACAGCTGTTGGTGTTTCTGGCCTATGTCCACATGGCCGTCACCTCACTCCCACCACATGTTCAAGCACGAACAAACCACGGTCGATGAGGCCCATCATCTTACCAAACCATCTATCCATGACCTTGGTATGAGCACAGAGGTCACCAGACAGTTCATGGAAGTTGTCACTTGTAAATGTGAGATCAGCCCTCTGCAGCCTCAAGCTATGTCTGGTGTACAGTTCCATACATGCCTGCACCCCCATGACATCCTGAAACATATGCCTGGTGGTACTAGTTGTGGTGCTTCTGTCAGGGGTATGATGACCAGCGGCACTACCACGAGCACCCTGGAACATCTGCCTATGTGGTGCCCTGCTGGACATCCACCTATGCCTGCTGTGACCAGACACAGTAAGCATGGATACCACACTCTCATGTGCACTGCCACCAACCGCCAACTGTCCCTCTGCTATGGCCACTGATGATGGGGTATGTATAGGCACTGAAGCTGTGTGTGGGGTTGGGGTGGCTATGAGGGGGATGTCAAATGATGGCACAGTTTCAGCCCCTGACAACCCCACCTGTGCCTCAACAGTACTATCATCATCTTTGGTGTCTGTATGGACACCAACATCAGATTACATGCAGAAGGGACCCTGGCTCACCTCGCCACCTGTGGGGGAAAACATGACATGCACTTTAAGACCTGTACAGCATTGCATAAGAGTACACACACACACACACACACACACACACACACACACACACACACACACACACACACACACACACACACACACACACACACACACACACACACACACACACACACACACACACACACACACATTCCACCTTAATACCTACCTGTCCGTGATTTTACAGACAGTCCCACATTTATTCCCATAAGTTCCCCATCCTGCATCACATTTGGTAACATACACTCATTAATACCACTCATTAATGTATCATTCCTCTAAATGCCTAGACAAGTGATCATAACACAAGACCTGTTACTCCATTATCTCCTTGACCTGAGGGGAGTAGGTTTTACATGGCCTCACTGCTGTCATCATTCAGTGTTCACCCTGTGTATGTCCCGACATCGTGAGCATGGCCCCTATATGTGAGGGGCTACTACGTTCACTCCATAATGGCACGCACTGGAGTGTCATGTGTAAGTATTGCTCAGTACATGCCAGATATGTTGCTCAATCAACATATCATGTGACAACTGTAATATATGGCTATACTCCCTGGTGTTGTCTAGTAATTCCCCAGTGCATCTGTAGTGCTACATACGTTGGTTGTCATGCACCTCTCTGCTGAATGCAATATTAAGGGTATGCCTGGTGTCTACTTTCCCTCCCAATGCATGTTCCATGCTATAGACCTTATTATACTATCAGCTGTCCTGTGATTACATATCAGACAAGTATTCCTGGTGTGTCATGTATCAGTCCATGTCCATATACTGCACGTTCCCAAAGGGAAGTACTGCCGTATGAACAACCTTACAATCACACATGTGCATGCATGGACTCCCACACAAACACACACACATGCACACACACATCCTACATGCATCAACCTCCATTCACTTCACCAGATTGAACCTACAGACAAAATAGCCACACACACACACACACACACACACACACACACACACACACACACACACACACACACACACACACACACACACACACACACACACATATGTGAGGTTGTGAGATAGCACACACAGTCCTCCCATTACCTATCTGTCAACATGCATAATATATGGTACACAACAGCATGCAGTGCAGCTATAGTCAATCCATGCTAGCAACAGTATACATGTGTGTGATGCATGGGCTGTGTTAGTAGGTGATGCCCCTTCCCCTGGATACCACTGCACCCATGTACACAGTATTGCTATGCACCTGTTCTGTACCCTGCCATGTACTGTGCACCAAACCTCACAGGTGTACAACCCTTTGCTGAATGTGTAGTGCTGTGTCAGTTATGTCTGCTCACAGCCCCTATGTTTTTTAGCGACACATACCTGGGATGATATATGGACAGATGTCATTCGTGAATGCCTGATGTCTGGTTTACAGATCTCAACATCAGCGGACCATGTATAACTAATCCAATACTATTGCACTGACAACAATCAGACCATACTGTGGCTATGGGGAGTGTACACACCATTATTGATATGACGCACCTTTCCTTGATCTGCCATGGGACCACATCACCACATATATTAACAGTACATGAGCCTGATATGTGACATATGTCCTGTACTTTCACATGCAGTGTCTACGAAATGTGTTAGGTGTGCAGATGCTCACCGTGATGCATATACTTCATGTGTGCATATGTGTGCACACCCTTATCATGATGGTTTGTTGCACCTACTGTTATGTGTACTACAGCAGTCACTATTTCTGGCAGGGTTATACTAGCATGGGGCATCTGCATTTGCCAGTGTATGGTCAGTCTGCCCTACACATGTCTCCCAACTCTGCATGATTGCAAGGTCTACTCATATGCACATCCCTTGGTGTTCACACACTGCCATCACTATTGCTGTGGGGGTAGGGTTATGTCTGCCACTGTTCCTAAACCTGACTGTGTGCAGATACAGCCATTCATAGCATCCTTAGGATCCCTGCTGCAGTGCACTGGTGTGTCATGCTGACACACCCTCCCAACCTTCAGCCTTTTTACAGATGCTTGACAAGTATGGCCTACACATGCGTGTCAGTTTGCAGTGTCCCATACACTGAACACCATGTGTTACAGCCTAGTCCCAGCTAATAATGTGGACCACAGTAATACGTTTTGCCATAGTGTAGATCTGTAACAGTTGCCATTGTAATACTGGTATATACACTGTTGTTGCACTGTATAAGGGTGATGTTTCACATGTCCCTACTGTAGGCCATGTGTCCCACCATTATGTTAATCCCTGTGGACACATTTCGCAATGACAAGCCAGCAGAAGTGATCAAAACTCATTTTATCATTTCTGCTACTGTTAAGTTTGCATGAAATCATTATACAGTAAGGTTCATGGAAATTACCCTTTTTCTACTGTAGAGCAATCTTAGAGGTGGTATAAATATATTAGCAGGAGGTATGGAGGGCTTGCCCCACTGCAAAAAAAAAAAAAAAATATGAGTGTTGTGTTTTTTTTTGTTTTTTTTGGTTTTTTTGGTTTTTCATTATTATGTGTTTCAGCCCTTTTGGATCGACGTTTTTTCTGTTGATGGTTTTACTTCGACATTTCAAAATGCACCTATATATCAATATCTAATGTCTATAACATTGAAATTTCATAAAGTTGAATTTCATAAAATTGAGACCAAAATATCCAAATCCCAAAACACTGAAAACCCAAAACATTGAAAACTCAAAACAATGAGTGTGCTTCATAACATTGAAAACTACGATGCACATGTAAATAACATCCCCACAACCTATAACAACACCTAGATAACAAACACACTTACTACTACATTTAGGTTCATAGATTAGTGCTAAGCTAACTGCCCTTGTGAGCCATTTTAAGCCAAGCCAATTATCCCTTGTGACACTCAAACCCTGCACCTTGTGTTTGTAAGGCAAACAACCTTAATCATTAGGCCACCCAAGGGGGGCAAGCCCCCCTGCATCCCCATCCCCGATCCCCCACGCCCCCTGTAAATTAAATATACCAACTCAAAGATCGCACTACATTGGAAAAAAAATAATTTCCTAAAGCTTGAAGATTGCACTACAGTGGAAAAAGTTAATTTCCTAACCTACATTGAGGTTAGGAAATTAACTTTTTTCCACTGTAGTGCGATCTTAGAGTTGGCATATTTAATTTACGGGGGGTGTGGGGGGGCAGAGACCCACACATAGGGGGTGCAGGGGGGCTTGCCCCCCTGCAGACATGTAATAGTAAGCGTGTTTGTTAGCTAGTTCTTGTAGGTGGAGGGGATCTTATTTACTTGTATAATGTAGATTTCAATGTTATGAAGCACACTTTCAATGTTCTGAGTTTTCAATGGTTTGGGTTTTCAGTGTTTTGAATTTTTTATGTTATGGTCTCAATGTTATGAAATTCAACGTTATGAAATTTCAATGTTATGAAGAAGACCCATGTATACATATGTATCATATATATATATATATATATATACATACACACACACACACACACACACACACACACACACACACACACACACACATATATAGATATATATATTTTAAAAGTTAATTCCTGAATTTCATTTGCCTTACAGTGTGTGTGTGTGTGTGTGTGTGTGTGTGTGTGTGTGTGTGTGTGTGTGTGTGTGTGTGTTTGCATGTGTGTGTGTGTGTGTGTGTGTGTGTGTGTATCAGTGGAAGAGGAGTAGAAATGGGAATCCATTTCTGAACACAAAATGTATACTTAGATGCTTAGGCCTCTGTTATATCATAAAGATGGAAAAAAGTGTTTACTGTTAAGCAAATTTTGTTAGCAATAAGGATGTACATATTTAGTTAACTAAAAGAAATCTATTGTTCAGATTGAAGAGAGCTTGATGTAGAAAAATGTGGTTGCTGTATGGAGGAAATTCTGTCACTAGAATTTTGTAATGGGTTGAAAATGGATCCCAGAATATATACTTCTTTTTTCCAGATCAGTATATCCTACTGAAAGTAAAATGATAAAAATAAAACAGGGTTAAGGCAAGGATCTAATAAGTGATGCATTAAGGATGCAACCAGATTGACAACAGACATTTCTGGCTGAGAAGCTTGTGTCAAGTAATCAGTTAATGAAATAGCAGGTGTTCAGTACTGAGTTCAAGAGGCTATCAGTGATGACGAAAAATATTGCAAAGTTCATTGTGTGTGTGTGTGTGTGTGTGTGTGTGTGTGTGTGTGTGTGTGTGTGTGTGTGTGTGTGTATACTGTAATATTTCAAAATTATGTTGCAATGTAACATTGCTTATTAAAGTTTGGTTTTAAACTGTGTGTGGGATGATGATGCCAGTCATGAGAAGCAGATGCATAATTTATTGCTATAGGAACAAAGGCCCAGTGGAGCAATGTACAATACCTGGCAATTGATTACAAGGACCCTAAGATGCATAGCCATAGACACGTTTAAATAGTCACACTTAATTCTTGATAGTTTTTATTAATAGTGCCAGCTTCCCATCCATCCCAAGCAAGGCCATACATGATAACACTTGTGTTCCTTTATGTCTACCATCCAGTCATTAGGGTTACCTTAATGGCAGACAAAGTAATTGTTTGTTTGATCTGTAATGCAACATATTCCATATATTTTTATACACTTAGAAACCTTATTTTACAAAGAAATAGGAGGTCAAATAGGAATGGGTCTTTCTTCACTCAAAAATCAATACTTAGTTCATTTTTGAGTAGCCCGTTAATCACTAAGTATAAGGAAAGTTGGCTAATCTGTCAAGATGGTTGAAGGATTTAAGGCGTTTCACTTTTTTTGGTTAAAGATAGTTGGGGCCTTTCTAGTTGAGCAACATGCTTGGAGGTGTACATACCAGTGGGGGCATTGTATTTAATAATGAGTCTGATATGGGAAGAGTTCAGTGGTAAGATGGCTTCTTTGGATCTTGAGGGTATTCCCTTGGAAATTATCTCAGGCAGACAGAAGGATTACCTGAGTATAATAAAAGCATGATGATCAAATGAAAGTGAGATGTTTGTTTTCAGATGAGTACCATTTATAACATCTGAGGTGGGAATAGCTTCACTGCTACATACTTCTATGCTGCAGAAACCTCACAGCTGTCCCTGTTTTGGAGGAACATTCTTATTTTGTGGCCTGATTTACCCATAAACAGAATGACCCTATTTTTCCAGGTAGGTCACTATTTTTAGGCTTAATTTACCCCTTCAAGCAAATTTCTGAACCCCCTTCATCACGTGATTTTTAAAGCTGTTTAGTACACAAACACACACACACACACACACACACACACACACACACACACACACACACACACACACACTAAATGGCCAATATACTAATGACAATAACAATTTAAAGAAAGTGGAAAAACATCTTATATCTTTTTTCTGATGCAAAAATAAAAAAATCTTGTGTGGTAGAATTTTGACATACAGTTAATTAAAGTCTCTTTGATAACATGCTTATATTTTCTGCCATTTTTATGACTCTATATTTTTTAAACTTTTGTTCATGAGTAGTATCCCACATTCCTATTGGAAGAGTTATGTGCTATTTATTATTCAAATCTTATGTGAACTAGATGCCAAATGTTTAGATGCGTCTTCTTATTTTCCACGGGCCTGTTTTCCCTTTTACAATGTCAGGTTGAGCCATGTGATGCTACACTTTCTTATGTGTATATTCTAGCTGTTTTGGAGCATTTTAGTATAACTGGATGAGCAGCTAACAGTCCATGGCTTGCAGTCATCTGCAAACTTAGTCAACCATACTTCAGGAGTATTGACTTGCAAGTATGCAAAATAAATCCCAAACAGGAGGGGGTCCAGCTTTGATCCCTGGTGTACCCTACAAGTTACAGTTTTACTTTCAGAAAGGGTACCAGCAACCATCAGGACTTAGGATATGTTGAATTGCCAATTTGTAAAACAGTGGATAATGGAAGTTCTTGCATTAAGTTTGTCTGACTTTTAAATAACACCAGCATGGGGGTTAGAGACAAAAGCTTTGGCCTGGTAAAGATAAACATTGTGAACATAGTGACAACTGTCCACAGCCTCTGTAACCTTTTCAAAGAATTTATTAGGTTCAGAAGACAGAATCCACCCTCTACAAAACCAAACTGAGTAGGGTCCAATCAGTTAAGTTATGCATGCCTGCAGAAATTACTTCTGCTGCGATATGTTCCATGGCTTTACATATAAGGTTGGTGAGGATAATGGGAGTATAATTACCTGGGTCTGTAGATGGGCCACCATTATGTAGAGGAATCACAGGGCTGTTCTTAAGGCAACAGGGATAAACCTTGTGAGCGTACTAAAGATATGTGAGATAATCGTGTCAGAATTACAGGAGGTAGAATGATTTCTCTGTGGCCAGTATGGGATTATGGGGACATCAGTAATTGTTTGATACTTGGCTTCTTTTCAGACTGAATATAGGCTATAAGAGCATTCTGTAATACTAGATGGGTGGGATGAGATTGATAGAGGGGAGGTACTAATGACAGCTTCTATACCTTAGATGAAGGGGGATTCCACAATCATGTACCTGTGAGGTGCTACGTATATATGGAGGGGAAAGAAATGGGAAGATGTTTCACTACTGAATAACGGAGAAGAGATGAGTACAGGAGAAGAACAGTTTGGAGTGAAGGACAATAGTAGGTTACAGTTATATGTTGCTTACAAAGGTAGAAACACAATGATGGAGGACAGAGACAAGGCAGCTAGATATGACCAAAATTATTGGTTCCAACTATTGTCATGGTGGAAGAGTAGGAGAGGGGATTACAGTCCATGAGGGAGGTTTTGAGAGTGCCTATCAGAAGATGGAGTTATTTAAGGTCTGCAATGGATTCTGGCAGTACTAGCATCACTGGATAACCAAGCAGGAGTACTGATATTATGTCTGGAAATGACCAGGACCAGTACAAGTTTAGCTACTCTGAAGCAGCATCTAGTATAAATCTAGGCCTGGGTGTGGATAGTATTTTGAAGACAAGAGGGAAAAGCAAAGTGGAGGTGTATGTTGGACAGCATGGACTGTAGGGGAATGAATAATCTAGTCTTGGTGGCTAGGATAATAGTAAGACTGAATAAAGCAGGTGCAGGATTGTTTATGAAGCAAACAATCAAAATATGTATTAAAGAGTTGTTGAAGTAAGGAAGCAAATGGAATGAGCATATGAAGTGAAGTAAGAGGAAATAGAGGGTAATGTTTCTTATGGACAATAGACTGAGATGGGTGGAGAAGGAGAGTTTATAAAGTGAGTAAAGTAAGTGGGACAAAAGGCATTTAACTGGAGGAAAGAATGAGTCAGCTCCTTCTCTCCACAAATATAGGTAAGTGAATGGCGTTTACTTGTATCTTTATGGCTTTAAGGCAGCTAAAGGGAGCTAGGATAGGTTAAAAGGGAGTGAGGATTTTGTTATATTGTAGCTCTTGTGTGTGTGTGTGTGTGTGTGTGTGTGTGTGTGTGTGTGTGTGTGTGTGTGTGTGTGTGTGTGTGTGTGTGTGTGTGTGTGTGTGCATGTTTGGCATTTGTGGGCTTTGCTGCCCCCACCACATTAGAGGGTGAAGCATGGCTAAGCCACCCCTCAGGCAAAAAAAAAAACAATTCAGTTATTAAAGGTAGATAGCACTGAGTTTTGGAATTCACTGTTTTTTATTGTTTGTTTGTTTTTTGTCTCAAGCCAAACCTTGATTTTCCAAATGTCATGATTTGCATTATTGGGACTTTAACATCCAAAAGGAATTTGAATGATATGATGATGAGGGAGGTTCTGGTGAAGGTTAGAGGGAATGGTCAAATGAGATATGGGAATATAGTGACTGACTGTATATATCTTTAGTTGATGGAGGCATGTTTTCTAGTGGGAGGTCAAGATTGCTGTAAGGTTCTTTTCAGATCCTACACGTATGGATCTGAGAACAGACATGAAGGGACCACTGGCTAGGTTTTGGGAATGAAATGACTGGAAGAGGATGGGGTAAAAAAAGTGAAATGGATGAAGATAATGGTACAGAATGTAGTGGGGAGAATTTGGAGAGAAGGACAAGGTCACATAAAAGAACAGCAGAAGGAAGTGACAAATAATTGGAAAGGAAAAGATTAAAACAAATGGGACAATTTGAGAAAATGAGACAGAAATGGAGCTGACAGCACTTCAAAAATAAAGAGGGGAGTTAGAAAAAGGAGACAGTGAAAAAGAGTAGTTGGAAAACAGACAGTAAAGTGTATGCACAAATGGTGTAGAAACTGAAGGCAAAGAAAAAAGGGATATGATGATATTAATAGTGCTGGATAAATATAATAGAAAGTAGGAGACAGAAAGTAAGTTTAGTTTTGCTTGTGCATTTCTGTGCAGCAATGTGAGGCACTGGGGGTAAACAGTAAGAGTGGCTGCATGCAAGGATTGGGATGAAGAGCTACTGCTTGCAGTAGATTCTGTGAATACTGAGAAAGCAGAGAGGCTGGAAAGGTCTGAAGTCAGTTTTATAGGATCATGAGATAAGGATAGATGAAATGCTGAAACTCAGTACAGGACGATGCAGACATAGAAATACATAAGAATACTGGTGTGTGTGTGTGTGTGTGTGTGTGTGTGTGTGTGTGTGTGTGTGTGTGTGTGTGTGTGTGTGTGTGTGTGTGTGTGTGTGGGTGGTAAGAATACTGGTATGCATGTGTGTGTGTGTATATACACACACACACACACACACACACACACACACACACACACACACAAACAGAAGAAGTTGATGCAGTCACAGAATGGGCTTTTCCTGAAGGCTAATGCACTGGGGTATTGTTATATAGTTTATATGGGACAACAGTGTATGTTTTTACATGATGTAAGTGTAATAACAGATGAAATCATGGTGGACAGAGAGTAATTTAATGTGCATGAAATTAAAGTAAACGTTTATGCATCACACATGTTTTTAATGCACTAATACTTGTAAATAATGAAAATATTTAGTAAAATATAAAATAACATAAAGTTAAGGTTTATAACTAGAGAATGTACAGAAGAATTATGAATCTAGCATGTCATATTGATGTGTAAAACCTTTCAAACAAGCATTTGCAATGAATGCAGATACATGCTTTCTTCATAATGACAATCTGAGCATCCCTTCAGGATGTTTTAACTAAGAATGGGCTCCTTTCTTAGCATGAGGTAGTATTTCTTTCTTCATTAAGCACTGTGTTATCTCTTCTTTGTTCTCTTTGGACTGGTTAGCTGTTACAGATTGCATTTATCAAACAAACGTTTTAACCTTTGCAGTGTTCAAATGATTAAGCAAATGAGATTTGTATTCCAAAAGTACACTTGACTTTCAGCAATGTAATTATACTGTTTGAATGCCTTCTTGACAAAGTTATACATATTCTGGAAAGCACTTTGTTTCTGTGAGGATTGATAAAAACAAAGAAAGGAACATCTAGAAAGAAGAAACAAGTGATAAATAGTCACCAAAGCACTATATGATGCCAGGCACTTAAGGCTATGTATGACCTTTAAGTTCAGAAGTAGAGATGAACATGAAAATATTCATAAAAAGGGCAACACACAAGTAAAAGAAAATTCTTTCTTGGGTCTGTTTGTTTAAGTAAAATAATGTATTCAAGATGCTCAGCACATTTTTTTCTGAGTAGCCCGCATTTATTCCTACAATAATTATTGTTTGCTTGGAAAATTAATATAAAAATGACCTGTGTATATGGACAAAGCACATGACCTTAATGAACATCAGATATGTTTGTAATGAGTTCATGTTTTAGCAAATAAACTGTCCTGTTGTTTTGCTTCTTCAATAGCTGGAATAATAAAGATTTTAAGAATCTGTGCAATGCAAGAAAATATTAAGGAATTTCTATTTACAGTTCTACAACACATGTTTTACCTACTGGGACAAATAATGTTCTCACTCTTTAAAGCCTGTGGGTCCACATAAGTAGAGGAATCATTCTGGGACAATCAGATGATATGGTGACAGATAATCTTTCATATCTGAGAAGACCATGTGAGCTCTGCATACCTAGTCCCTTAAGGAAGTCATGTTATGACTAGGACCACAGTACAATAGAAAGGAAGGCATAGAGGTTGTACAAAGGTATAATGAGACCCACTACACATCTTGCCTTCTAGTACTGGTGAGAAGCAAATCATCTTGCAGGCATGGTGGGTTCTGTCAACTACATCACCTACACTAGAACTATTACTAAGTCATTTTATCAAATAGCAATTAGAGTCTGTTCTCAAGGTTGAAACCTATCTATGATTTATAGATTTGCACAACATCATGTAAGGGTTAGTTAGGGAGTAAGGTGTACTCAGAAATGAACAAAAAAAAATTAGTGCCATATTTTTATTTCATTTTTATTTTAGTAAAAAAGAAAAAAACACACAAACATAATGACAATATCACAACATTCATTCTGTTGTATAAATAATCAGAATATTTATGAGTGTTAAACTATTTACATTATATGTAATGCTCAGCTCTCTCTATCAAATGTAAGCATATATAAGGGGTAGCTGAAGAGCACAACACTTGTCTAACATTTAAAGAGAATGGTTAACTAAAAGAAGGTTCCAAGCATCTGGTATACCTATGCTCTGGTTACCTTCCTTAAATGAAAACATAACTGAGCCAAAATACTTGCAAAACTTTGTTCATTCTTTTCAAATATTAAAATACTTCTAGAGTCCTAATCCCTTGCATACATCTATTTGATCTTACTAGCAAATACCCAGCCTACTCATAAATCAGGAAACTTGGACAAATCTTGGGACTTAGAACTCCAAAGTGCCAAAAATTCCAACTGTATCAAAGGGATACACCATGCACCTCTTCTACAAACTCAACTAAATGCTCCCAGTGACATTTAACTCTTGAATAAACCCCAAAAAAACATGTAAAGTGTGTGCTTTAGGCATGTTTCACCTCCAGTAGTTGCTATTCTGTTTATTCGTCCATTTGTATTGCTTAGCTAGTGTAAGACACCACCTATGTATCACACTCATTTTCTGATCTTTATAATGTCACTGTCTATTTAGCCTGCTTGGTGCTCTCCAAACAGTGGGCCAGTCCTTCTCAGTCAGGTTAACCCCTTTTTGCATCCTCTATCTCACTTATAATAGGTGTTTACCTGCCTTTGCCTTTTAACTCTCTAGATGCTTGTAGATTACTCCCTCCCTATGTTATTTAAAATGCTTCTATTTCACCCATGGCATGCTCCTATCTGTGAGTGACATCCTTATTCCATGTCTGTCATATTTGTAGGCATGTGAAAAACTCTTGATCCCTGAGATAAAATTTTACACATATATTATTATATTATCAAAGTTCTTTAAAGTCCCTGCCAGTGGATGGATTAACAAATGACTCTAATATTTATCCCTTTTCCTCGCCAATATTGCCATATCTGCTGTCTAACACATGTTGTAACCAAAGAATGATGCTAGCTCACATTTATAGGATCACTACAACATCAGAGGTCCCCCAACTCAGCACATTCCCTATAGAGCCCTTCTAACCAGTCGTGAGGTAGCAAGTGTATACCTTAAGAAGCCATATGAGTTTCTATCAACTCCAAATTCCACTTCTCATTATTTAACCTTAAGTACTGAGTCAATTTACAGACAATGGCATGCAATGACAAGTTTGGTAGATGCCCCCCACCCCAAGCATTTAGGAATATACTCATAGAGAGAAAAAAAATCTCCTTTTCAACACAAAGCATGATCATTTAACAGCTTCTGAAAATTAATTATTCTCAGTTGGTTATCTAAAATAGTCAGATTCCAGAGAAGATTCAAAATATGACATAGAATCATCACCAACATTGTTTTTATTTTACCGATTATTGTACATATCTTCACAAATTTGATATTCCCTCAATATCTTATTGGTTAATTGAATGAAATTAGTTTCAACTGTGGTTTTCTAGTTACTAATCATCATCAAACTAAAATATCTGGGGTGAATGACCTCCAGGATCCTCAGACTTCCAAGTCATAGATGATGCTGCCGTTTTTAACTATAACTCATTTCTTCATGATACAGTCCAAGAAGGTTTCTAAAAATCCCCCCTGAATTCCAGGAATATCATTAATCATCAGTTAGCATTCATTTGACTATTCCTTCCACTAGCTCCTTACCTTTCAAAATAGCTCTAACCTGAAATGCTAACTCCTCCATAACTAGCATAAACAGTCCCAGTGAAAGAGGGCATCCCTGTCTTGTCCCCTGGGATATCTGCTCCATTTACTAGATTCCTCCATTTACCAAGAGCCTGTAGGATGGCTCTACACAGAGCTGCTTTACCCATTCAATAAAAGCATCACCAACATTCCTCATTTCTAAAACATAAAACAAACTTTCCAATCAATTGTGTTAAACACCTTAGTAATATTAAAATGGGCAAGCCCCACCTTTTGAGTGATGCATCAATAATTATTTAGAAAAAAAATTGCTAGGTCCTATCAGTTATCCATAATTGTTTTGCCTCTGACAAACCTGTTTTGTCCTTTTTTGCATTATAAATGGTAGCAGCATGTCTAGTATAGTTGTCAAAATGTTTTCAAAAATCTTTAGCTCCAGATTGATAAGTGATATTGGCCTAAAATCACTTGGGCCTGGTATTCCTTCTTTTGTTTTCAGAATCAAGGTTATCATTATCTGATTGTAGTGTGGACTACAACTGGCAAAGAATCCTGATGAATTATAGAGACCCACCACTGTGTTCCAAAGTTCAGTTACTCCTCCTTAGAGGATTAACTCCATTTGTGATTGAAGGCTTACATTTTATACCATTGAGGTTGAATAAATTATTTCATGCTAAAGGTGAACAAAAGTCACACTAAATAAATACTGATGACTTAAATGGCTAAAGGTAGAGCTGCCTGTAATTAGCATAAACTTCAAACATCTGACTGAATTAATTAAATTTGATCTTCAAGCACAGCTAAACTTATTGTTGCACTTTGAATAAGATCAGGTTTGTGGCCAAGCTTAGCTCCTGCTAGTTAATGACACAGAATCGAGTTAAATTATTAAATAACAGCCGTGATGATGTTCAGAAGGATATAGCACTCATGTGTATACTGACTATGATTTTTTCTATATCCTGTAAATACATGGCTAGGCAATTCAAAGTATTTATTGTTTAATTCCATCTTGAGTGACAGATTCATACTTAGGACATTACATATCTACATTTACAAACATGTTCCTGCATTTTTAAACTAAATTATACATTCAACTTTCAAATCTAGGTGAAAAAATGTTGCATTTTGCATACCATTGCATTCTTCTATTTAGATTAAAAAATGAGATCTAGTCCTTAATTTTGACAGAAAGCAAATTAAACCCTAGCTCATGAAGTTTGAGCTTTAAGAGATCTTAATATTTGTTGAACTAATAGAGATTAATCTTCATTATCCTGACTTTTGTGTTTCCATATCAGCAACTAATAATTTACTGAAAATAAGTGTTTTTGTTAGCTCCTCCTACCTCCGTGTGGGGACACTGCAGCTCCCAAACCCTCTACTATGTATGCATGCCAACTATGAGTCTCCCAATATCCGCACAATGCTCTTCATCTTCGTCTTGCAGCATGTTATCATCAGAACACATGCTCAAAGGAATTTAACTATCTGCCCATTGATAGTTCATCATTCAACATTATGGGTGATAGCTGCAAAAGACTGTACAAAGAAACTATATAATGAATGTAGACTATTTTATTTTCTATATGTATTTAATGTATTTATATAAATAGGTATGTGGGTTAGTTAAAACATTTTTTTAGACACAAACCACACACAAGATGCAGATAATATATCAGAGTGCGCAATTCTACATATACAATTGAGCTTATATTATAGTACATATACATATACAATACATATTGTTTGTTTAAAGTATAATACATTCAGTGTATGTGTATAACATTTTTGATTGAACAGTTATGGCTTAGCAATGGTTATTTAACTAAGACATGTTACACAACAGATGAAGTATCTATCTCGTACACAAAAGGTTTAGATTTTGCATTTAAAAAAGGACAATATACACGTGTCATGCAATTGCATTGTGAGCAGTATTGTAGTAGAAAAAAGTTTTATGTTTGATTATAACCTGTAAAAGAACATGTTAGCAAGTTTCATAGTAGCAGTTATATGTGTAGTCTTCTGTTGGATGCACTTTCAGTTTGGTTTTAAAATCCTCAAGTGCCATCTCATTTAGAATGAACAGGCCTGTGATTACATGAGGCTGAACTATCCTTGAAGAACAGTCTTTCATCTGATCACAGCTTCAGAGCAAGCCTAAATGGAAATCATAAACCTTGTTTGTGAGTTTTTATAAAGTACATGATGAAAGAGATGCTTAGGATGTCAAATAGTGCTAGGCAGTCTTGTGTTTACTAAGTGGAAAATAAAATTAAACCACATAAACATGGCCCATTCTATGTTGAATGGCCATTTGTCTTTTGTTAACAAAGGCAATGATATCACTGAAGTTCAGTGGGTTTGGACACTGGAATAAACCAAAACAGTTTGTTTAGAGTAGTGTGCAGCAAATTAGTAGTGTACAAAGAGATCACTGCTGTTACTGACAAAGAACATCCCAGTTTTGGCATGAAAGTACTACTGATCATAGTTTCTGTCCTAGTCTATGGGGTGAGTCAGCCTGCAAATTTATAGTCAATCAGTGTGACACCATCATCTACTGTAGTCGTATCAAGCAATTCAAATATATTTTAGTTTAAGAAAATGCCTAAGAAATATGACTCTATACTTGAATAATGTGAGTGCATAAAGGGTATAGAATTTTCAGCTTGGGTGCCTTCTCCGGAGTCTTGGGTGTATCAAACAGTGTTGAGCATGTTTTGGCACTGTTGTTTGTAAGTTAGCTATGAAAATTACAGAGGTTGGCATAAGTTGTACACAGCATGGATTCAGTAGTTTTAGCTGCTGTCACCAGAACAGGATTATCTACACAGAGTAATGTGAGGTCTGTGAAGGTCCAGTACTAAATATTTAACAAAAAAGGAAATAGAATGGAGATGACTAGTGAGTTATGACAGACACAGCTTAGAAAGTACTTAGCTCTGAAAATAAGCTATCCAATGCCACTTAAAATGTATAGTTAGAAAGGTAATTGTGAAAAAAGTGCATAAAATAATTAACCAAATCAATTTTTTAATTTGTCTATATGAAAAGGCTAACTGCTTCTGAATTTTTTGGGCATATTAATAAGCACAGCTACTAGATGTTAAACATTTTCCATTTTTCCAAATGTTGTGTTTATAACCCAATGCATTTCTGACAGGCCACTGTATTTTCTAAAAACATGTTGAGACTGTGATTGGTGATACTTATTTGTTATGTTCTTGTAGCTAAGTATAATCAGTTCTCTATACAGTCTTTACTGGGGACATTATTTTAAGGATAAATCATAAGTCTTCATGAGGAGTGTGGATTATTTACCTGTGGCAATGGGATACATATTGAATGCTACTGGCACAACTCTTAATGTTAGGAATAACTTAAAAGTGCATACAAATGGCTCAGCTACAACATGGGCTGCCTTCCTAATTACAGCTGATGGAAGTTTCTATACAATGAAAATGATTTTAAGATACTTTTTACTGTCCTATCTGATGCTGCTATAAAATGAAATTTGGGAAAGAGTGAAGATAATTTATTTTTGATAGCACTTTGCAAAATGCTGGTATGATTAATGTTGCTCAAAGTTATGGATCCCTGCTAGCAATATGACGTTTTATTAAACTAATCAGAATTAAATCAGATAAAGTGATAATATTTTATTTTGCATCCATTCAGTCAAGTTTGTAATAATGTTGCAGTATAAGACTGGAAGACCTGCACAGGCTACATGCTTGCATCTCATGTATGTAACGTTGCTGGGTATTTGGCATTTTTCTTTTAGTGTGTGGAAGTTTAAGGATTGATAGGAAGTTTAAGGATTGATAAGGTGACTTTTTTCTTTCCATTTGCAACATAATTTCTGCAGGCAATTTTCCTTAAGTTTTGCCATTAGGCTGCTTTTAAGCCAGTTTTTTCATTCCCCTTGGTCTACTGACTATTTTGACAAATACATTTTCTCATGTGTTTCATTTTGGAAAAATAACTTTGTCCCTTTCAGACTGTGTTTTCTAAAAATACCCCCACAGTCCATTGTCTGAAGTTACACTAGCAGAACATGTTCTTTAACTGTGATATAGACCTCACAGTCACTATTACAGAACTGAGCTTAGGTCACTTAAAAGTCCAATATGGCCAGTCAGAAAAGTGATAGGTTGATGTGTTTTTGGAGGATGTGGCATTTCAAAACCCTGTTGGATTTATATGCATTTATAATGTCCATCATAGTATATTTAAATGTCATAGTATTTCATGTAGTAGCCTCAGATAGTCCTCCCTGACATCTTGTGATGTAAAATTCCTCTTAAGCAATTTCTTGTTTAGTGGCACCCAACTCAGACTATGAACCTAGTGGTGACCTATAGGCCAAGCTATTAAATAGTCTTATTTCCATGTGTCTAGGATTTCTTACTTAAAGTTGAAACCATTGGCATTTGGTATTATTATATTAACCCACTAAAAATGAGAACCTCCAAAGTTATTCACTTAATATAAACTTGGTTTAAATTTGGCAAACATCAGCATACACTGAAGTCAGTTCTAACTATTCTGAAAAATGTAGTTCAAATGTAGTTAAATGTCCATTTTATTAGTGACCTCATGAAAATGATAACTGTCAGTATTCAAATCAAAACTTCATTTTTCTTTTTCAGATTGGAAACATTTATTCAATTTTGGTAATTGTGCCTTTTAGAGCTTCATGATAATACTGATTATTTTATGATGTAATGTCAAAAGAAAACTGAATTTCAATTAAAGCCTAAAATATTGTAAACTATATGGGCCAGATTCAAGAAGCCTCCGTGTAAGAGTTATAACTCTTACACGGAGGCTGCAGTTAAACTGTGTGATGTCAGCATGTCATGCATATGCATGAGGTGCATGAGGCATGCTGAATCACACTAGTAACTCTTACACGGTCCGTGTAAGAGAGTAGGGGGCGTGTCCGTAGGCTAAGCCCTGCAAGCAGACACGCCCCCGGAAGACTAGAATGGCTAAAAGTAAACAGCCACGAGAGAGGCCATGGAAATGTGAATAAACACACTACACAACACATGCCCCAATAGACCATCAGTGTATAAAGTGAAGAGATGTTATAAAATTAAATTAAAACCTTTTTTTAAAACCCCGTAAATGTTTGCTACTGTGTGCGCTCGTGTGCGCGGGTGTGCTACTAGCGCAATCACAGTTAGCAGTCAGTGGAAAAGGATATAAGAACTAAATATGCAAAGTAAGCCAAGATGTAATAGCTTAGCGGTAGAGTTGCCGGCCTAAGAGTAGGCAGGCAGGGTTCGAGCCCCCACAACAACCTTTTTTTTTTTTTGTAAATAAGCACTAAAAAGCCCCCTGACAGTATTGTACAAATGTAAATGTATTCCCTTTTGTAAAATGGAATGAAATGGAGCATATATTCTGAAGTAACACAATAATAAAAATAGTCAGAAATGTACTGATAGCTAAGCTGCTGTGAGACGGAGTGCCCGTAGCTGAGTAGTGTTTAAAAAGCTGCAAACTGTGTGCCCGTTGCTAGGCACCGGTTTAACAGGCTGAAACTGTTTGCAACTAGCTGTGCTCAGCTGAACATGTGTGTCACGAGCCACTTAAGGTTTATCCCAGCGCACACCATTTGCGCGCCGCTCCCACAAGCTAACTGCCAGTGCGCATGCGTTACCTCCGCGCAAACGAGCGCAGACCTGGTTTTAAGTGCTTAAAAGTGCCTTTGGCATGTTTGATTGACAGGTCCTCAACTCATTTCTGTCAGGAAAATCAAAAGTCAGTTGCCGCAGTCGAACCCAGGATACCATGCACTAGAGTCAAGGTACTACACCACTAAGCCATGACAGCAATACCATGAAATGCAGAAATAGCATATATATGGGATAAAATCCAGAATGGAGCATGAAAAAGCATTTTCAGTGAAGTAGATACAATTCCAAAACGGCCAATCAGAGAAATGTGCGAGAAAAGCGGCATATATAAGCCCCATAGGCGGGAATACACAGCAGAAACGATTGTAGAACAGAGCTGCAGTCAGAATGAGTGGAGTAGGTGAGGGATGTTGCTTTCGAGCACAGGGTTGGGGCGTTGAGGAGTCCAGATACATGGTCTGGCTCCTTGTCCATCATCACGAGGCCCAACTCATGCAGGGCCAGGTCTCATGGGGAGCATATAGGGCAGAGGCATGGGACCAGTTGGCTCGTGATCTGACCAGTGCTACTGACATTCCACACACTGGTGAGCAGGTCCGTCACCACCATGCGGACCTGAAGTGACGCAAGCAAGACCAGTTGACCGAATGGATCCAGGAGGCCCGGGATATGCCCAACGCCCCACTACTGAGTAAGTTACATTTTACTTATCCAAAGTAAAGCAATCGGACACTGCTGAAGTAAAAGTACAAAATCCTTTATTCGTTAGCACTTTCGGGATAAACCCTTCCTCAGGTCTGAGGAAGGGTTTATCCCTAAAGCGCTAACGAATAAAGGATTTTGTACTTTTACTTCAGCAGTGTCCGATTGCTTTACTTTGGATTTGTCTTTTATTTGAGCACATTTGGACTTTGGCATAGCTTACTTTTTGTTTTTGGCTTACATTTTACTTATGTATGTAAGGATTTCAACTGGCTGATACTATGGAGATGTGTAGTCCAATATTACTTCTTTCGTATTACAGCTGCAGGTGTCCGCTCTATGAACCGCGAGATGCATGGCCATAGGCTGGTGCGGCTGCGCCACCATGCAGGTTAGTAACCCCACCCAGTACTTGTAAATAAATATTATACTGTAGCATGTATCAGAACACTGCAGTGTATGGATTAAAAGTAATATAATGTGCAAGCAAGATTTGAAAGTCTGCAGGTATGGCTGCAACAAGTTCATCAGTATGCAAGTGTAACTGGAAATATAATTGATAGAATTAAACAGTGCTGTAATACAGATGTCCCACCATTAATTAAAATAGTGTAACCTGCAGTAGTCTCAAGAGTACAGCTTCAGAATCTGAGGTAGTCACATGTGAGATATATCCCTGTTGAAATGCTGAATCATGACAGAAGTGAGGCTGTTGGAAAGTGTTTGAATCACCACCAGTCTAACATGTGAACAAAGCCTAGAAGTAGCAACCTGAACTGTGAAGTTGCAGGATGTGTGAGAGTGACAGAAAGGGTCATGTATGAATAAATAAAGTAGTAATAACCCCTGAATATATTAGCCCCAGTGTGTTTCTACAGAACTAAATGCATGTGGGAAGTACAACTTAATATCCAAAACTGATTTGAGTGTGTCAGAATCTGGAATGTCTAGGCCAAATTCTGTATATGGTGATCACAGTAAACAATTTGCAGATAGAATGAATGATTATTTGACAGACTAAACAGCCATAGTTGTCCCCTGTCCTGTCATCAAAGTGTAGCAGGATGATGTATCTGATCAAATTCAAAGTAATTAGGATAGTGATGTATTTGTAACAGGTCTAGCATGATAGTCAAATAAAAATTATTTTGAAACATCAGCTTCAACTCAATTGTGTACCTATTACAAATGTAAATCAATGTGTAACATATGAATGTGTCATCACTTTCTATCTCCACCCAACCCTATAATTCCATATAACAATACCCACTAAATAATGGTATGTGAACATTTCATTAATCATGGACATTTGTCCGTTCCAAAAATATATGCATGTCTGTTCGTGCATGTGCCCTGTTCATACCTGCAAATTTGATGGCCTGTTGCCATTAATCAACCCTGCATGTTGTTTGACTGTGTATTTATGTTCAAATAATGCATGTGATATTGATATGCCCCTTGTTCAATGGTGTTAATATCTGGGTGTTTGTTTGATGGGAATACCAATGCATGCTGTTACAACTAATCTGAATGGAATAAAATGCCACTAACCCAAACTAACATAACAACTCACAAACCTATAACGCTTGGGAAGGCGGGTCCCAGCGGACCCACCTCTCCCACCTCAGCTGGCGCCTGCACCTGGCACTAGTTCCCAGGCCGGACCCCCCTCCGGTGGCCCTGTGCCACCTTCGGGTGGAAGCGCTGCAGGGGATGGGGCCGGTCCCCCCTCTGCAAGTGTGGCCGGAGGGGTTCGTCCACTCACCCTCCAAGGTGTCCGGTCTGTGGTGCGAAGGGAGATCCAAGACTCCATTCTTGGGCCCCTACGCCTGCTTGAGGCTCGTGTGGCACAGCTAACGGCCCCGGCCGTTGCCCTGCCTACACAGCCCCCAGCACAGCCCCGTCCTGGGCTGTGAAGGAACAGTGGCAACTGCCTATGGGTGGGAATATCAGTTCCACTGTTGCCATCTCTGGGCTCATGCATCTCAGATATCCCAACCTCCGTCCCCGTCAATTGTGTAACCCCCCCACGTGTGTAATACACCGCCCCTGTATGCGTATTGTCTGTCTTGTCTGTTAACCTACCCAACCTACCTCCCCAGCTATACCGACTTCCTTCACCTGACATACCACTCTCACCTGAAAAAAACAAAAGAAAAGGGCACTCTGTACCCACAAAAAAATTACGCCCCATACATAGCTGTCCATGTCGCACACATGTCTGCTTGACATTGAAACAGTTAATTACAATTGGCTCTACAACAAATATTAATGTTGTCCTGACACCTCTTTCAGGGGTGAAAGGTTTCCAATGTCTCACCAAAATACATGGAAATGCACAGCTGTTGCTGCCAAAGACATGGGCATCTATGGGCCTTACCTACATCCCTCCTGGAAATCCCACGCTTGTTTCCCTACTGTCTTACCCCCTTTGTGACCCCTTTTCACCACTTTCCTGTCACCCCTTTTTCTTTTCTTTCAAAGAAATTAGCTGGTGTGCTTGTGTTAGTGGACCTCACCGCCAGTGCGATGCGTGAGCTCCAGCAAAAGCGCAGACCTGGTTTAAAGTGCTTAAAAGTGCCTTTATGGCACTTTGATTGACAGGTCCTGTACTCAGTTTGAATGTTTGCAAAGAAAAATAAATTCCCACTGTCAGTCTCAAACCCAGGATCTTGGTAACATTAGTCTGTATGACCTACCACTAAGCCATGCTTGCCTTACAAGAACACAGTGCTAAAATAAATATAACATGTAATAGTAGGAATCAGTATAAAGGCAATATAGGAGGTGTACTATCCAAAGCATGTCAGGTAGAGTTTCAATGGCCAAATTACTGGATTCCCATACTAGTTCAGTGTTAACAGAAACAGCCCTGCTACTTGTTAGCTTGTACATAATAAAGTAAGGTAATGTACATATATGAAGGTATGTATATCTACACATACAGATATATAAATATATATTAATACATATGAAATATAGTTGTAGATGTCAGTATCCATACACACTCACTACAGGAAACAGTGAAGATAAATGCAGCAACCAGAATCTGCAACACAGCCTGGCTCCTGTGAGACCTACTAACCCCTTTAACTGCTTAAAGGTGCCTCCAGCACTTTGATTGATAGGCCCTATACTCAAGTCACAAGCAGAATATAAGCATACTAGTAGGCCCTATCCCAAGACCATTGTAACACTAGTCTGTATGACCTACCACTAAGCCATGGCTCTCATACAGGAATATAGTGCTAAATAAGTGGAACATGTAATAGTAGGAATGAAGATAAAGGCAATATAGTATGACTACTAACTAAAGCATGTCAGGCAGACTTTTATAGTCCCAATTACTGGATTTTCCCATACTAGTGTAGTGTTAACAGAAACAGCCCTGCTAATTGTTAGCTTGTACTCAATAATGTCAGCTAATGTACATATATGAAAGTATGTATATGTACACAGATATATATATATTTATATAGCAATACATATGACATATAGTTGTAGGTGTCAGTATGCATACACACTCACTACAGGGAACAGGCAAGAGAAATGCAGCAACCTGAATCTACAACACAGCATGAAGCATGGGTGATGTACTAACCTTCACACTCACAGAATACTGTCAACAGCATACCAGCATAGTCCACGTCCTACAATCTGAAAGGGCAACGCCTATCTCACATACCCTTTTATAGCAGTGTCCTGAAATCACAGTGAGACATGCAATCAGTACACACCTGGCTGCATGCAATTAGCAAATGCTGTCCTACAATTGGTGCAGAGGCCATCACATGGACCTATGCAGATACCTACAAAAGCAATGAGTACCCACACTACACTCATGCAATACATTCATTGCACAAAACCAACAGAGAAAGAGAGAGAGAGACAGAGAGAGAACAAAACAGAAATAAAGACAGCCAGCAGCAAAACCAGCAGCAGCAGCAGCAGCAGCAGCAGCAGCAAACTTCAAGCAGCACCAGTGACACACCAACAGCTGCCACAAACACAGGTAATGCAAAGTAGCAGGTTAATACTGCATTTACTGTGACACCTCCAAATGTATCATAGTTCACTATCTATAGGTATGTGCATGAGATAGGTTGTGTGTACATAGTCCTGAAATATAAACATATGTAATATTGCTGTACATGTTACCCATACTTAACACTTCCATAGCTTAGAACACAAGGCCAGTTGTGCATATGATGCAGTAGTTCCCAGGGTCAGTAGAGGTTCCTCCTTAATGGTGTGGGACCACTGTGTATGTATGGCACTGTTCAGGTACATATCCTGTAGTATGGCCAGGGATTAATATCAGTCTGTCATGTGGTGCTATGTCCTCCAGGGGTGAATGTAGCACACATCCAGGGATACCATTTCGTAACAGTGATGCTATGTGTTCTGCAATGATGAAGGTGGCTCTCACCTGGACATGTTAGAGGATACGGAGGTGACAGTAATTTGGGATAACTAATACCACATGTGTCGGAGAGTGGGGGGGGGGACCTGCACCTAAACTGTCTGAAACAATGTTGCCAATATCTGTGCATGTGGTGAATGTGAAGCATCTTAACACTGCTGACCACAGATGCCTTGCTGTCATGTGAATCTGCCCTGTGCTGCAGTAGCCTCCTACTATTTTTATACAATATGCCTGTATCTGTACTCCACTGGACATGATTAATAAGTGGTGTGCAGTTGTTCTGGGTTAGATATGTGTGTGCACAGTACATGCAGTATGTGGGATGTCTGTGGTAAGCATATGCAAAGGTGCTGGCGGTGTGTGCACATCACAGGGTTGGGTTGGATGGCAACACACATCCAGTATGTAGGGATGAACACCCAGAATGTGTCAGACGTGTCGCCTGTGCAGAAGTATCCGGCCATTACCTGTGCATCCCCCACAACACATATGGCAGAAGTACTATAGCAGTACACACATGTTCATAGGTTCATACTAGGCTATTTGCCCTAGGGCATTGGTAAGCCTAGTAGAATGTGTTTGTCTTTCACCACCCAATTACAAGTTATGCTGCTATGCCCTTGGCCGATGTTAGTATACTGTGCCTCTGTCTAACAGTGACATAGAAGTGATACCTGGGGTACAACTATGATCTACATCCAGTCATCCAGATTCCTATGGAAGAGAGTCAATGAGGGACTCTGCCTAACCTGTAGTGTCAGCTCATTACAGAGTGAAGGGAGCCTCTCAGTCAGGAATATGCCCCTCCAGCATGTCCATGGATGTCAGTGCTGAGGTCCAGCTCTCCTGAGCATGTGGCTGTATGGGACTCTGATTGCCTGAGGTGCAGCATGTTCATTACTGCTGGGTAGGACATGGCTGTATATGGCACGCACAGATTGCCTCTGAACCGGCAATAAGCCACTGAGTCCAGCGGGATTTACTTTACCTGGGAAGCATATGACATCTGTGTGAGCCATTGCATCCCCTTGATGAGGTACTGTTGTCCTGTACCAGTTGCTGTGGGTGTCTGGTTAGGTACATCCCAAAAGGTGCATTGTACGCAATTACAGGCTTGATGATGGATGAGTAAAGAGGCACAATGACCTCCCCTGCCATACATGTGAATCCCTCATGATTAGCTGGGCTATATAACATGTCTTTCAATCCACATTGGCCATGTGGTTGACAAATGACAGACCGCTACCATGTTTCTACCCCAGGTCCCCAACTACGCCTTCTGTCCTCAATGGCCTAACACCTATGTTGTACTGTGCCACCAATGTGGAGGCGAGGGAATCTGCATTGAATACTGATACTCCCCTCCTTTGTTCAAGTGTTGTGGCCGACAAGAATGGTAACAGCTATAACCTGGTAGTACTGGTGTGCTCCTGTGAAACCTGAAACAGGTTCATGTTACTGCACAGATATCGATGTCCAGCATGTCAAGTAGGGTTTTGAGTGTGTGCATCCTTAGGTCTAGACTTCTGGTGTTGAGTAGCATCACTCACTTCCTCATCCTTTGTGATACAAATGGATGTGGGTTTGCCTTATGAGCCTTGCCTAATACAGGCACTATGGGTGTAGCAAGAGTCTCCGCCAAATTCCAATGGGACAGGGGTGACAGGTGCAAGCTGTCCCTAGCAAAGCATACCACCCCAAGATGGCAGGCATTGGCACACCTGTGAATGATACCAGTATGTCAGTCAATTGTTGGAAGGGATCATCGTGCCTTGATATTGTGGCATGGTTCTAGGTGAGGGTAGGATGCTACTCAAGGTCAGGGTCAAACTGTCTTGGGCTACTTGCTCAGAGAGCTCTGTACTGTCTCATGTCATGTAGTCCAGGGAGGAATGTGTCAGGCCATTCACACCAGCATGGACAGTGACTGAGTCATACCTGTACTTGCCTTGGGGTTACCTGAGTGTTTGTGTTATGTGGCAGGTCATAGTGGCCGACAGGCTGCACACCGTGACCCTCACCTCATTAAGCCTGGTGAACGTGATGTTAGTGTGCCTGATGATAGAGGCACCTAGTACAGGTGTATGAGGTGTGTTGTTTACTGTTAATGGCTGTGAGTGTTCAGCACATTGGATTTGTGTGATATGTGTTGCACATGTTCGTTTCCATGGTAGTGGTTGCATGGATGTCTGCTTAGGAGGTCTCTGCTGCATAGGCATAGCTGTGGTCCGAGCCTACAAGTATGTTTATGTGTGATCATGTGTTAGGTCCGCTGTTGTGGTAGGTCTATGTGAGACTGGAAGTGTAGTGTGTGGTCTCCTTGGCCACCTGACTGGTTATGGCGGTATTGAGTAGACAGAGCCTAGCCTCCAGTTCGGTATATGGTTGCATCACTCACATGAGTTTGAATTTGTTGTTAGGAGGAGGGGGTTGTCTGTGTACATGCATCTGTTCCAACATTGTCTCTGGAGTACCACACTCACCAGCTGGACTGGGGAGGGAACTGACAACTGACCTCTGGACATGCTAGAATACTATTCTGAATTCTGTAATAATTAATGATTGAAAACAAGGTACAGTGGGGAGTGAGGGTGTACTGACATTACCTACAACTGCTGACTTGATATAAAAGTGTCAGTGAGCAAGTGCCAGGTAACCTAAGTGTAATGTGTCACAATTAAGTAAATGCAACAATGAGAAGCAGTCACTTGCTGTCATGTGTAACATGGAAATACGTACAGTAAGCAATGCAGATATCAGTAGTGAGTCACAGACGTGTTGACAAGCTGTGTACTATGTGGAAGTAGCATACCAGTGAAATAACAAGCTAAAAAATAACAAGCATATAAACAAAGGTAGATCTAGGAGGCCTGGATGTAGTGGTTGCTACAGCAAACAAGGTGTAGCAATGTCAGTAAGATACAGCTCAGATATGCAGGCACTATAAACCTGAAACCAGATGTCCCCAGCTATGAATGGCAGAGTACAGCCTATTGTCACACACGAGTGCAGACCACAAACCTTGTTAATGTTAAATAACTGGCCTGAAGGCCAACTGCCCATACCAGAACTAATACACTTGTACACTGGGCCCTCAATCAGCAGTGCCCAACATCAATGGATGAAAGATATGTGTCCTGCCACCACAGTGCTTGCCACCAACCTCCCTAATGTAAAACAACTGGTCTGAAGGCCAAGTGCTTAGTACAAATGACATAGAATGATAGCTACACTGTAATCAAGTGTTAACCAAGCAGTAATAAGTAGAAGTTAATACTCCCTGTATAGAATGTGTACCATGTATTGTTGAGATACTATGCTGATAACCTGTTTGTGTACCTTTCCAGCTTGACATGGCTCCAAAAGGAACCCATCATATTCTGCTGCAGAGGATGACGTGATTCACCAGAGCCTGGTGCGTGACTATGCCATCCTGTTCTCACGCACCACCCAGAATCAGCAGGAGAGGTCTGCACTGTGGCAAAACCTCGTTAGCAGGATAAATGATGTTGGCATGCATGATAGGACATATGAGCAGGTGAGACATCACTGCAGTGATTTGATAAGAAATGTCCGCCAGCGTGCTGCAGATATCCGCAGGCAACAGGTTGCCACAGGTGGTGGCCACACCCCCCCTCACCAGACAGGAGGGGCTACTGCTAAGTGTTGTGGATCCAGCCCCAGAACAACAACAGCAACACCCATGCATCATGATGGAGGTTGATCCACACAGCAGCAACACACTGAGCGTGCAGGTAAGATGCCATATTCATTTATTGTTATTACTTTTACATTTGTTGACCCAGATAGTCTAGCTGGATATATGTCCATTTTCAGTAGAGGCCTGTGGAGAAAAGCTCCACACATAACGTAATAAAGGCAGACAGACAAGTTGTTAATACAGACAGCCAACATGATAGAATTGTACACCAGCCTGTTAACTAAATCAACATACATGTAAGGAACTCAAACAGTTTAGAGTCATACACAATATACCATTGGTTTAAAAGCAATCCTACCTAAAGCATAACGGTTATGCAATAAGGCAAAAGCCAGATACATAATAGTTAGGGCTCAGAAGGGTAGAGAAGTAGAAGGAGTATAAAAGATACAATGATATGGAAGAGGCAGGAGTCAAGAAGGGAAGTGAGGAAAAGAAGGAAGACAGTCAAGAGGATGTGGGAGGGATGGGAGAAGTAGGTCAGAGCATAGAAGGACATCAAGGTGAAAGAAACAGGGTAGAAGCTAGTTTCTATGCACAATGAGGGGTTAATGGTAAAGAGAGGGTAGGGAGAGGGACGTTAGCCTGTACTCCAAGAAGAACAAAGCCAGTGGTTTGGGAAGTACAGTTTGAGGTGTCGTTTGAAGAGAGGTAAGGGTGAGATTAGAGTTAACCCTGGTATGTACATATGACTGTTCTGTACACTGTTACTTCATGCACGCATAAGGTGTGCATGTGGTATGTATCTGTCATCATGATATATATACAGACATTATGTGCAGCTGATGTGTATAAGGGAACTAGTGTACTACTGTACTGTATCATGTGCAAAACAAATGGCACACATGTGCCCACTGACATTACTCTCTTCACACTTCCAGGTCCTCCCATCTAGCAACGAGGCAGGCCATACATGCTGGTGAGTCTTTTTAACATTATCTGTAAAGCAATTTAGAAAACTAGGAAGAGTAGTGTAACTCTGTAGTAGACTTGCTGGTGACTGTGTTCACAATACCCGTAATACAGTTGTAGTTGATTGAGTAGTGTAACACGGTACTGATGTTTGTGTTTACTGTGGGGTGTGCATGTGTGCAAGCGTGCCTGTGCCCAAGTGTGCATGTGTGTTAGTGTCCATGAGTGCATGTGTCCATTTCTGAATGTGTGCATTAGTATTGAAATGCATCTCTGTCAAATATGTATGGAGACTGTAATCTGTGTTCCATGTTTTCCTCCTGTAGGTTCTGGTGCTGCTCTGGTGACCTGCAGCAGGGAACCTGAATCTTGTGCCCCAGGTACTGATGATGATGAAATGTCTGTAATGGTGCAGGAAGGTGTGTCTGGGTCCACCATTGGTCAGCCAATTGACAGTACACAGCCAACCCTGTCAATGCGCACAGTCATCCTGTCGCTACATCCTTTGTCACCATTGTCCCTAGGTGATGGACAGTCTGCAGTGGGCATAGATCAGGGTAATGTGGTACCTGTGGTACATGCATCCCCACAAGGCAGCCATGAGCAGGGGCCTCCAATTGTACCACGCAGACAGTCGCCCATGGGTTCTCGTGGGGGCATCCGTGGCCGTACTGCCTCTGGCCGACGTGCCCAAGGAGGTATGTCAACCTCCACTATGTTTCGAACTGTCATGCAGGCACAGGCATGTATGGAAAGGTACACCAGACAGGGTCTGAGGGAGCTGAGAGAATGTCGCACAGCCATGACAGATGGCATGCGTGACGCTATAATGCTATCCGTAACTTCACAGATGTCGCTGACAGACGTTGGGGGCATAGAACAGCTGCTCCACAACCAGATGTCCATGGGCCAGGGCCATGGTGTGCGCTTGACGTCGACGTGGCCGTATGCCAGCAACAGCACCAGCTGGCAGTGGCCATGGACGACAACAGGCCCACTCGCGCACCTCAAGTGCCAGCACCAGCCCCAGCAATGCTGGGTCTGTGCTGTCATCAAGACGCCCCAGGAGACCACGTGCACGTGGCTCTGGACAGTCCCAACAGGGAACTGTGTCCAGTCAACACACCCCTGCTTCCGATGACAGTACCCAGTCTGGGTTAGTACCGGATATGGCCCGTAGCACCCTGCGAGGCACAGGTACCGTGTCCGCGCCCACAGACACTGATCTGGATGACCTGACAGGTGCAGTCTGTGGCTGTCCACAAAACCCTGTACATGGCAGCCATTATGACTGTGTGCGTGCTTACACACATGCAGAAACCTAACACCTAGGGCAAACACATACACACACACACTGCACCAACAACGGTCCACCCTGTACTGCTGCCCCTCACAAACACACATACACACACATGTCAATTGGTGTTACCAGTGGCCGGCTTGGGCATACCTAACCCACACCCTGTGCATATGATGACACTGTGCCACCTCCAGCATACTACAACATCGGTGCAGGTAAAGGTAAACACGTTGCTGATGCACAGGGTGACTACATAGATGTGTATAAGTAGTAACATGTTGGTAACTGTTGACTGTTGCAGTATAATTGTGTGTATATCCCAGCAGTCCTGCTGCAGTAACTGTATGAATGTCCTCAATTGTTATCTGCACCCATACTACTTAACAAAGTGTACCAGCTGCACACCATCACATGCTAACATTGACTATGGCAATGCGCATCTTGTGCTGTTATGTAGATTCAGCTACATGTATCTGTCCTGTCACACATGCATTTATACACACCCTGCTACCCACACACATGCACACGCTCACCTGCCATTCCCATTATTTATCACCCTACATGAGTAGCTGTTGATACATGACAGGTACACATTTCAGAAGTGCACTATGTTGTGTACTACTGGCATCCCCTTCTCTACCTGTACTCACAGGGTGCAGGCAACCTCATCAGTTGAAAGATGTAATGTGCATCAGGTACTGTAGTACCCTGATTGCCACATCAAACATGTTTCCCATACGGAAATGCACACACAGACACATCCCACATCCACACACTTGCCACATTCAGGCTTCAGAACACTATCTAGGTATATTCGGGTACATGTGCGTGTTACAGTAGCATGTAACACTATACTGAGTACTGGCAGTTAGTTGTCTGTTGTCATGTTGTCTGTATAGAATAAAAGAATTGTTTGATTATCCTACTCCGTTTTGTGGACATTACTTGAAGAAGTGTTACCTTACATGTGTTATCAGTACCACCACTTTCTATTTTGTAGTTTTGTTTGTATAGGGTGCTATCAACATCACTGCTTGTTAAGGGTAATGACCACCCTGCAGTGCATAGCCCCATGTGGCAAAAGCCACATCCCACCCCATCATTGTGCACACACACTAACCCCACCAACAGTAAAACACATACTTTCCATTTGCAAGATTCAAACCCATACCTAACTGTGCAATGACAGTAGAAACAGACCCATTAGCAGAGTGTGCTATTTGCAGTAGTTGGAGAAATCTTTAATAATGCTGTACTTAGAGGGGGCTGACATCATCTGTGTGTAGGAGGAGGGATGTACACCCTGTAGTGTGTTCTCCCAGTTGGCAAAAGGCAGTTAACCCTCCCAGCATAGTGCACACACATAAACCACACTCATACTAACACACATACATTCCCTTTGCAGGACTCAAACCCCTACCTAACTACGTTATGACACTGAAGAAAGACGCATTAGCGGAGCGCGCTATGCAAATTACCGGAGGACTTTACTACAGGTGATATAGTTATATAGTCCTGACATCATCAGTGTTTCAAAAGGGGGATCTGCATCCTGTACGATACTGTCACAGTTGCTAATAGGGACATTTCCTACACACACACATCGATGTGTTGGAGGTTTGCATATGTGGGGGATCCAGAACTCCAGTGTGATTAGTATATGGTTTGATTGCAACAATGAGGGATATACTCCCAGTGGTGAGCAGTTTGTACTCATGTTTGTAAAGATCAGCTCTAGTATATCTGCCCATCTTGTGGGAAGGTTGGTTACCTGTTCCATAGCCAAAGAATGTCTGATCAATGGGAACCTTAGAGCTTGGGTATTGTGGCTTGTGTAATGTTCACAGTCTATGTTTGGGTAGCTGGCATCACCCAGTATGATGGTGTTTGCAGAGTAATCTAAACTCTCCTGTGTCAGCATGAAGGCTGTGTGGGAGTCCTGAGTTTGAGTGGGTGCTGTAAGAGCTCCTCTGTGTCTCTTTCCATGTGGTCCAGGGAGGTACATCTCAGGTTGTTTGCACCAGCATGGACAATGTCTGCCTCATAGCTGTACTTGCTGTGGAGTGGCCTGTGTGCCTGTGTTATGTGGCACATTCTATCACCCAACAGGTAGCTGACTGTGACCCTCACCTTGCTCTGTCTGGAGGGCGGCACGTCTGTCAACAGCTCATGTCAAGCAATTGCACACCCCTCATAAATGATGTGGAAACCTTCAAAGGCCCAAGGCCTGTTGAAAATATGGACCAGACTGCAGATACCTGTATAGAGGCATTCTGTGGACACATTCAGGAATGCATGGATCATGAAGCCACATATGAAAGCATGACCCAATTCTCCAAAGGCAGATATCCTGGGCCGGACACCAGCCATAAACACACTATACAATAGAAGGATGACGCCACTACATGATACAACAACCTCCCAAAATGTGAAGGCACCACTGATGAGTATTGGAAGACAACTACAGGCACCCATATGATTGTCTAAGGCCATCTTTGAGAGAGGATTCCACAAGCCACTGAGGATAATCACAAGGCTGCCTGTAGTTATGTTAGTAACCTGGGTGGTACTACCCAGATATGCTCAGAGGTAATCCAATATGTCACACAAAATATAAAACACACAGACATTGCCATCATCCTAGTGGACAGGTTCAATGCTGCCTTCTCTCCCCACCACACCAAAAGGGCAAATATGTCTCGCAGCACAGTGCTTCCCCCCTGACATCACAGATGCTCAGGTAAGAGATGCCCTTCCCAAAGCAATAAACACTGCATCAATGGGACCAGACAGTGTCCCAGGCTGTGTCCTACATGAACCACAAGAAGAGCTACACCCAGACATAACACCACTGTTTAATCCCAGCCTTAATACACGATATGTGGCCAGAGAGTGGCATACAGCAACAGTGGTCCCTCAACATTCAGGTGGTGCCATCACGGATCCTGGACACTACTCACCCCATATGTCTGACTAGCTTTGTCTGCAAAGCTATGGCAAGGATCATCATGAACCTCACATATCTAGATATTGTGGACCTACAGACATGTCACCATACACAGTTTGGCTTTGTCAATGGCAAATCCTGCCTATCAAACCTGTTTGATTTATTTGAAACAGTCACCAAGGCCACTGTCAAGGGGTAGGAGGTCCACACAGCCTACCTGGACCTTGCATAAGCCTTGGATACAATACCCCACTTGTGCATTCTAGGAAGCTCACCAGTGTACATATTAACCCCTATGTCACTATGGGTATTGCACAGTGGCTCAAGGGCAGAACACACATGGTAGAATTGCTGGAGCCATGTCAGCCTCCAACCTGGTACAAGTGGTGTCCCACAAGGCACAGCCCTAGGAGCTGTCATGTTCATTATATATTTGTCATAGGTACAGGCCAACATGGAAGTACTGTGGCTCAGCAAGTCGCAGGTGACTGCAGACCGAACACCATAATCAACTCACCAGCTAACACATGCATCCTCTAAAGGGACTCTTGCAAACACACGACTTGTGCCACAGCCATGGCCTCAACGTGAATGACAGAAAGAGTATAGTCATCCCCTTTGTCAAACACTAAGTGACCACAACGCACCACATATGTGTTAATCCAGTAAGTGCAGACCAAGGAATTCTGGACCTTGGTGTACGTAGGTTGATAGCATTCTACCATTTGACAACAACATGGACAAAGTGGTTAGGTAAGCATGTTATATGGGCCACATCATCATGGGATCCACATGTAGGCCAGGGAGGACATTGTGCCCTTTACTCATCCCTCATCATGCCCATAATTGACTATGATGAACCTGTCGGCATGCACCTTACCAGACACCTGCAGCAACTGGAGCTACCACATATGTACCTCGACAAGGGGATCAAAGTGCACAAACAGATGCCACATACTGACTGGTTAAAGTAGCAGCAGCTCTACTCAGTGACATACTGCCTCTTCATAGGCAATCTGTGCCTGACATAGAAGGCCAGGTCATACCCTCACTTAATGGCCATGCTGCATCTCAGAATATCCAGATCCCACCAGGATACACGCAGGAAATACTTGAACCTCAGGAGTGATATACATAGGACATGCTGGAGGGGCACATTCACAACTCACAGGCTCCCTTCATTCCTGATTATTATCCCAATAGAGGTTAGGCAGACTGACTCAGTGACTATCTTCAAGAGTGATATTAATGACTGGATGTGACATTGTAGGGTTACCCTGGGTATCACTTATGTGTCACTGTGAGAAAGGCACAGTATACTAACCTTGGAAAAGGGCATAGCAAGACAGATTCACAATGCATGTTGAAAGGCACACACATTCTGGCTAGGTGGATACATGCCCTGGGCAGATATCCCTGTATGAACCTATGGACCTATGTCTCTTTCACCATTGGCCCTATGTGCTGTCAATCACCAATGTAATCTCAATAATTCGTAGCATGTGCAAAGGTCAGTTGTCAGTCACCTCTATGGTACAGTTGTGCAATATGTGTGTCATGTAGTAATGTCACAGCTGCCACATGTACACAGTCAACCCTATCCCCTACCCATTGATGTACATCACATGTATGAGATGGAAACACATGGCCAAGCTGTAACAACAACATACAAGTCAGTCAGATGCATGGACACATATGACTCAGTCATTGTCCATGCCACCACAGCTGATGTGGGATGTCGGTCACTGGGATACATGATAGGGAACATGGAAGGGATCACTGAGCAAGTGACACAGGCTGGTAGACCCCTGACCTTGGTTGGCATCAGACCCTCACCAGGGATTCCGACAAATTACTGAATGCTAATGAATAAGTGTAGCTACAACACCCTAGCTGAATGGTTCTTAGCATGCAGTCACTGCAAATTTAAATGAAAGCCCTAATGAATAAGGTGCATTATGCAATTACAGGCTTGATGATGGATGAGTAAAGAGGCACAATGACCTCCCCTGCCATACATGTGAATCCCTCATGATTAGCTGGGCTATATAACATGTCTTTCAATCCACATTGGCCATGTGGTTGACAAATGACAGACCGCTACCATGTTTCTACCCAAGGTCCCCAACTCGTCTTCTGTACTCAATGGCCTAACACCTATGTTGTACTGTGCCACCAATGTGGGTGGGAATCTGCATTGAATACTGATACTCCCTCCTTGTTTAAGTGTTGGGGCCGACAAGAATGGTAACAGCTATAACCTGGTAGTACTGGTGTGCTCCTGTGAAACCTGAAACAGGTTCATGTTACTGCACAGATATCGATGTCCAGCATGTCAAGTAGGGTTTTGAGTGTGTGCATCCTTAGGTCTAGACTTCTGGTGTTGAGTAGCATCACTCTCACTTCCTCATCCTTTGTGATACAAATGGATGTGGGTTTGCCTTATGAGCCTTGCCTAATACCCAGGCACTATGGGTGTAGCAAGAGTCTCCCGTAAATTCCAATGGGACAGGGTGACAGGTGCAAGCTGTCCCCTAGCAAAGCATACCACCCCCAAGATGGCAGGCATTGGCACACCTGTGAATGATACCAGTATGTCCAGTCAATTGTTGGAGGATCATCTGACAAATGTTTGTGGCATGGTTCTAGGTGAGGTAGGATGCTACCCAAGGTCAGGGTCAAACTGTCTTGGGCTACTTGCCTAGAGAGCCCCTGTACTGTCTCAAGGTCATGTAGTCCAGGGAGGAATGTGTCAGGTCATTCACACCAGCATGGACAGTGACTGAGTCATACCCTGTACTTGCCTTGGGGTTACCTGAGTGTTTGTGTTATGTGGCAGGTCATAGTGGCCGACAGGCTGCACACCGCGACCCTCACCTCATTAAGCCCAGAATGGATGTTAGGTGTGCCTGATGATAGAGGCACCTAAAGTACAGTGAGGGTTGCTACTGTTAATGGTTGTGAGTGTTCAGCATACATTGATTTGTATATATAAAAGCTGTACATGTTCGTTTCCATGGTAGTAGTTTGCGTACATGAAATGTGCTGCTTAGGAAGGTCTCTGCAAGCAGGCATAGCTGTCCGGAGCCTACAAGTATGTTTCTTATGTGTGATCATGTGTTAGGTCGCTGTTGTGCCGTCAGTTCTATAGCGAGACTGGAAGTGGCGGGTAGTGTTCAGTGGTCTCCCTTGGCCACCTGACTGGTTATCAAGCTGTGTATTGAGTAGACAGAGCCTAGCCTCCAGTTCGGTATATGGTTGCATCACTCACACTGAGTTTGAATTTGTTGTTATTGCGGGAGGAGGGGGCTGTCTGTGTACATGCATCTGTTCCAGCATTGTCTTATACTGAGTACCACCGCTCACCAGCTGGACTGGGGAGGGAACTGACAACTGACCTCTGGACATGCTAGGAATACCGTTATTTGCGAATTGCTGTAATAATTAATGATTGAAAAACAAGGTACAGTGGGAGTGAGGGTGTACCTGACATTACCTACAACTGCTGACTTGATATAAAAAGTGTCAGTAGGCAGCAAGTGCCAGGTAACCTCAAAGTGTAATGTGTCACAATTAAGTAAATGCAACAATGAGAAGCAGTCACTTGCTGTCATGTGTAACATGGAAATACGTATAAAAAGTAAGCAATGCAGATATCAGTAGTGAGTCACAGACGTGTTGACAAGCTGTGTACTATGTGGAAGTAGCATGTACCAAAGTGAAAATAACAAGCTAAAAAATAACAAGCATATAAACAAAGGTAGATCTAGGAGGCCTGATGTAGTGGTTGCTACAGCAAACAAGGTGTAGCAAATGTCAGTAAGATACAGCTCAGATATGCAAAGCATTCCTTATAAACTCCTGGAAACCAGATGTCAACCCAGCTATGAATGGCAGAGTGGCAGGCCTATTTTCGTCACACTAATGAGTGCAGACCACAAACCTTGTTAATAAAGCAACAACTGGGCCTGGAAGCTGCCAACTGCCCATACTCAGAACCAATACACTTTTGTGGCTGACACTGGGCCCCTCAATCAGCAGCAGTGCCCAACATCAATGGATGCAAAGATATGTGTCCTGCCACCACAGTGCGTTTAAGCCACCAACCTCCCCGCAGTAATGTAAACAACTGGTCTGAAGGCCAAGTGCAGTTAGGGTACAAATGACATAGAATGATAAGATAGCTACACTGTAATCAAGTGTTAACCTAAGCAGTAATAAGTAGAAGTTAATACTCCCTGTATAGAATGTGTACCATGTATTGTTGAGATACTATGTTGATAACCCTGTTTGTGTGTACCTTCCAGCTTGACATGGCTCCAAAAAAAAGGGAACCCATCATATTCTGCTGCAGAGGATGGACGTGATTCACCAGAGCCTGGTGCAGGGTGACTATGCCATCCTGTTCTCTCACGCTAATCACCCAGAATCAGCAGGAGAGGTCTGCACTGTGGCAAAACCCGTTAGCAGGATAAATGATGTTGGCATGCATGATAGGACATATGAGCAGGTGAGACATCACTGCAGTGGGATTTGATAAGAAAATGTCCGCCAGCGTGCAAGCTGCAGGATATCCCCGCAGGCAACAGGGTTGCCACAGGTGGGGGTGGCCACACACCCCCCTCACCAGACAGGAGGGGCTACCAGCAGCAAGTGCTGTGATCCAGCCCCAGTGGAACAACAACAGCAACACCCATGCATCATGATGGAGGTTGGATCCACACAGCAGCAACACACTGAGCGCAGGCAGGTGGGCAAGATGTGCCATATTCATTTATTGTTATTACTTTTAAGCATTTTGTTGGACCCAGATAGTCTAGCTGGATATATGAAACCATTTTCAGTAGAGGCCTGTGGAGAAAAAGCCCACCACATAATGCAATAAAGGCAGACAGACAAGTTGTTAATACAGACAGCCAACATGATAGAATTGGACACCTGCCTGTTAACTAAATCAACATTGCCATTGTAAGTAAACTCAAACAGTTTAGAGTCATACACACATGTACCATTGGCTTAAAAGCAACCTAACCTAAAGCATAGCAACGGTCTAAGCAGTGCAATAAGGCAAAAAGCCAGATACATAATAGCATAGGGGCTCAGAAGGGTAGAGATAAAGTAGAAGGAGTATAAAAGATACAATGATATGGAAGAGGCAGGAGTCAAGAAGGGAAGTGAGGAAAAGAAGGAAGGACAGTCAAGAGGATGTGGGAGGGATGGGAGAAGTAGGTCAGAGCATAGAAGGACATCAAGGTGAAAAGCAAAGTCAGGGTAGTGTCAGTTTCTATGCACAATGAGGGGTTAATGGTAAAGAGAGGGTAGTAGGGAGAGGGACGTTAGCCTGTACTCCAAGGAAGAACAAAGCCAGTGGTTTGGGAAGCACAGTTTGAGGTGTCACGTGCTTGAAGAGAGGTAAGGGTGAGATTAGAGTTAACCCCTTCGGCGGCGTAAGCATATGGACTGTTCTGTACACTGTTACTCTGCAAAAGCAATGCTGATAAGTGCGTGCATGCGTGGTATGTATCTGTCATCATGATATATATAGGGGCAGTGACATTAAGTGTGCAGCTGATGCAGTATAAGGGAACTAGTGTGGGCCATTACTGTACTGTATCACAAAAAAGTAAAAACAAATGCGCATGGCCATGTGCCTTAAATTCACTGACATTACTTCCTCTTCACACTTCCCAGGTCCCCTCCCATCTAAAGCAAACGAGGCAGGCCATACATGCTGGGTGAGTCTTTTAACATTACCTGTGGTGCTAAGCATTTAGAAAACTAGGAAGAGTAGTGTAACTCTGTAGTAGACTTTGCTGGTGACTGTGTTCACAACACCCGTGAATACAGCGCTGTAGTTGATTGAGTAGTGTAACACGGTACCACGGTTTGGTGTTTACCGTAAGTGTGCATGTGTGCAAGCGTGCTCGCGCCCAAGTGTAACATGTGTGTTAGTGTCCATGAGTGCATGTGTCCATTTCTGAATGTGCAGCATTAGTATTGAAATGCATCTCTGTCAAATATGTATGGAGACTGTAATCTGTGTTCCATGTTTTCCTCCTGTAGGTTCTGGTGCTGCTCTGGTGACCTGCGTGCAGGGGAACCTGAATCTTGTGCCCCAGGTACCGGCTGATGATGAAATGTCTGTAATGGTGCAGGAAGGTGTGTCTGGGTCCACCTATTGGTCAGCTAACATACATTGACAGTACACAGCCTTTCAAACCTCCTGTCAATGCGCAACAGTGGGGCCATCCTGGGCCACTATATCCTTTGTCACCATTGTCCCTAGGGTGATGAGCACAGTCTGCAGTGGGCATAGATCAGGGTAATGGTACCTGTGGTACTATGCATCCCCACAAGGGCAGCCAGCGAGCAGGGCCCAATTCCCACTGTACCACCCAGACAGTCGCCCATGGGTTGTGGGGGCATCCGTGGGTCAGACTGCCCTGGCACGACGTGCTCAAGGGAGGTATGTCAACCTCCACTATGTTTCTAACTGTCATGCAGGCACAGGCACGTGCTGGAAAGGTACACTGTGGGACAGGGTCTGAGGGAGCTGAGAGAGAATGTCGCGACAGCCATGACAGATGGCATGCGTGACGCCATGCTAATGCGCATCCGTAGAACTTCACAGATGTCGCTGGACAGACGCTTGTGGGGTGAGCATAGAATTGCTTGCTCCACAACCAGATGTCCATGGGCCAGGCCATGGTGTGCGCTTGGCGACGCCGACGCGGCCGTGAAGGGCGCTGCCAGCAACAGCACCAGCTGGCAGTGGTCCGCGGACTGGACAACAGGCCCACTCACAAGACTCCTGGGTGTTGCCAGCACCAGCCCCAGCAATGCTGGGTCTGTGCTGTCATCAAGACGCCCCAGGAGACCACGCACGCGGGCTCTGACAGTCCCAACAGTGGAACTGTGTCCAGTCAACACACCCCCTGCTCGGCATGACAGTACCCAGTCTGGAAGGCACCGATAATGCGCCTGTGAAGCACTCCCCTGCCAGGCACAGTGGTACCGCGGCATGTCCGCGCCCACAGACACTGGATCTGGGATGACCTGACAGGTGCAGTCTGTGGCTGTCCACAAAACCCCCTGTACATGGCAGCCATTATGTGGGACTGTGTATGCGTGCTTACACACATGCAGAAACCCAACACCTAGGGCAAGGAAACATACGGCTACACACACACACTGCACCAACAACGGTCCACCCTGTACTGCTGCCCTCACAAACACACATGCACACACATGTCACCAGGTGTTACTAGTGGCCGGCTTGGGCATACCTAACCCACACCCTGTGCATATGATGACACTGTGCCACCTCCAGCATACTACAACATCGGTGCAGGTAAAGTTGTAAACACGCTATTGATGCACAGGGTGACTACATAGATGTGTGTATGGGCAGTAACATGTTGGTAACTGTTGACTGTTGCAGCAGTATAATTGTGTGTATATCCCAGCAGTCCTGCTGCAGTAACTGTGGCTGGAATGTCCTCAATTGTTATCTGCACCCATACTACTTTCTAACAAAGTGTACCAGCTGCACACCATCACATGCTAACATTGACTATGGCAATGCGATCTTGTGCTGTTATGTAGGGATTCAGCTACATGTATCTGTCCCCAATACACATGCATTTATACACACCCCTGCTACCCACACACATGCACACGCCACCTGCCATTCCCATTATTTATCACCCCATGAGTAGCTGTTGATACATGACAGGTACACATTTCAGAAGTGCACTATGTTGTGTACTACTGGCATCCCCTTCTCTACCTGTACCTCACAGGGTGCAGGCAACCTCATCAGTTGAAAGATGTAATGTGCATCAGGTACTGTAGTACCCTGATTGCCACATCAAACATGTTTCCCATAATGGAATGCACACACACAGGACACATCCCACATCCACACACACTTGCTGCCACATTCAGGCTTCAGAACACTATCTAGGTATATTCTGGTACATGTGCGTGTTACAGTAGCATGTAAATACTATACTGAGTACTGGCAGTTAGTTGTCTGTTGTCATGTTGTCTGTATAGAATAAAAGAATTGTTTGATTATCCTAATTCGCTTTGTGGACATTACTTGAAGAAGTAAGTTACCTTACATGTGTTATCAGTACCACCACTTTCTATTTTGTAGTTTTGTTTGTATAGGTGCTATCAACATCACTGCTTGTTAAGGGTAATGACCACCCTGCAGTGTATAGCCCCATGTGGCAAAAAGCCACATCCCACCCCATCATTGTGCACACACACTAACCCCACCAACAGTAAAACACATACTTTCCATTTGCAAGATTCAAACCCATACCTAACTGTGCAATGACAGTAGAAACAGACCCATTAGCAGAGTGTGCTATTTGCAGTAGTTGGAGAAATCTTTAATAATGCTGTACTTAGAGGGGGCTGACATCATCTGTGTGTAGGAGGAGGGATGTACACCCTGTAGTGTGTTCTCCCAGTTGGCAAAAGGCAGTTAACCCTCCCAGCATAGTGCACACACATAAACCACACTCATACTAACACACATACATTCCCTTTGGTGACTCAAACCCCTACCTAACTACGCTATGACACTGAAGAAAGACGCATTAGCGGAGCGCGCTATGCAAATTACCGGAGGACTTTACTACAGGTGATATAGTTATATAGTCCTGACATCATCAGTGTTTCAAAAGGGGGATCTGCATCCTGTACGATACTGTCACAGTTGCTAATAGGGACATTTCCCACACACACACATCGATGTGTTAAGGTTTGCATATGTGGGGGATCCAGAACTCCAGTGTGATTAGTATATGGTTTGATTGCAAATAATGAGGGATATACTCCCAGTGGTGAGCAGTTTGTACTCATGTTTGTAAAGATCAGCTCTAGTGTATCTGCCCATCTTGTGGGAAGGTTGGTTACCTGTTCCATAGCCAAAGAATGTCTGATCAATGGGAACCTTAGAGCTTGGGTATTGTGGCTTGTGTAATGTTCACAGTCTATGTTTGGGTAGCTGGCATCACCCAGTATGATGGTGTTTGCAGAGTAATCTAAACTCTCCTGTGTCAGCATGAAGGCTGTGTGGGAGTCCTGAGTTTGAGTGGGTGCTGTAAGAGCTCCTCTGTGTCTCTTCCATGTGGTCCAGGGAGGTACATCTCAGGTTGTTTGCACCAGCATGGACAATGTCTGCCCCATAGCTGTACTTGCTGTGGAGTGGCCTGTGTGCCTGTGTTATGTGGCACATTCTATCACCCAACAGGTAGCTGACTGTGACCCTCACCTTGCTCTGTCTGGAGGGCGGCACGTCTGTCAACAGCTCATGTCAAGCAATTGCACACCCCTCATAAATGATGTGGAAACCTTCAAAGGCCCAAGGCCTGTTGAAAATATGGACCAGACTGCAGATACCTGTATAGAGGCATTCTGTGGACACATTCAGGAATGCATGGATCATGAAGCCACATATGAAAGCATGACCCAATTCTCCAAAGGCAGATATCCTGGGCGGACACCAGCCATAAACACACTATACAATAGAAGGATGACGCCACTACATGATACAACAACCTCCCAAAATGTGAAGGCACCACTGATGAGTATTGGAAGACAACCACAGGCACCCATATGATTGTCTAAGGCCATCTTTGAGAGAGGATTCCACAAGCCACTGAGGATAATCACAAGGCTGCCTGTAGTTATGTTAGTAACCTGGGTGGTACTACCCAGATATGCTCAGAGGTAATCCAATATGTCACACAAAATATAAAACACACAGACATTGCCATCATCCTAGTGGACAGGTTCAATGCTGCCTTCTCCCCACCACACCAAAAGGGCAAATATGTCTCGCAGCACAGTGCTTCCCCCCCTGACATCACAGATGCTCAGGTAAGAGATGCCCTTCCCAAAGCAATAAACACTGCATCAATGGGACCAGACAGTGTCCCAGGCTGTGTCCTACATGAACCACAAGAAGAGCTACACCCAGACATAACACCACTGTTCAATCCCAGCCTTAATACACGATATGTGGCCAGAGAGTGGCATACAGCAACAGTGGTCCCTCAACATTCAGGTGGTGCCATCACGGATCCTGGACACTACTCGCCCCATATGTCTGACTAGCTTTGTCTGCAAAGCTATGGCAAGGATCATCATGAACTTCACATATCTAGATATTGTGGACCTACAGACATGTCACCATACACAGTTTGGCTTTGTCAATGGCAAATCCTGCCTATCAAACCTGTTTGATTTATTTGAAACAGTCACCAAGGCCACTGTCAAGGGGTAGGAGGTCCACACAGCCTACCTGGACCTTGCATAAGCCTTGGATACAATACCCCACTTGTGCATTCTAGGAAGCTCACCAGTGTACATATTAACCCCTATGTCACTATGGGTATTGCACAGTGGCTCAAGGGCAGAACACACATGGTAGAATTGCTGGAGCCATGTCAGCCTCCAACCTGGTACAAGTGGTGTCCCACAAGGCACAGCCCTAGGAGCTGTCATGTTCATTATATATTTGTCATAGGTACAGGCCAACATGGAAGTACTGTGGCTCAGCAAGTCGCAGGTGACTGCAGACCAAACACCATAATCAACTCACCAGCTAACACATGCATCCTCCAAAAGGGACTCTTGCAAACACACGACTTGTGCCACAGCCATGGCCTCAACGTGAATGACAGAAAGAGTATAGTCATCCCCTTTGTCAAACACTAAGTGACCACAACGCACCACATATGTGTTAATCCAGTAAGTGCAGACCAAGGAATTCTGGACCTTGGGGTACGGAGGTTGATAGCATTCTACCATTTGACAACAACATGGACAAAGTGGTTAGGTAAGCATGTTATATGGGCCACATCATCATGGGATCCACATGTAGGCCAGGGAGGACATTGTGCCCTTTACTCATCCCTCATCATGCCCATAATTGACTATGATGAACCTGTCGGCATGCACCTTACCAGACACCTGCAGCAACTGGAGCTACCACATATGTACCTCGACAAGGGGATCAAAGTGCACAAACAGATGCCACATACTGACTGGTTAAAGTAGCAGCAGCTCTACTCAGTGACATACTACCTCTTCATAGGCAATCTGTGCCTGACATAGAAGGCCAGGTCATACCCTCACTTAATGGCCATGCTGCATCTCAGAATATCCAGATCCCACCAGGATACACGCTGGAAATACTTGAACCTCAGGAGTGATATACATAGGACATGCTGGAGGGGCACATTCACAACTCACAGGCTCCCCTTCATTCCTGATTATTATCCCAATAGAGGTTAGGCAGACTGACCCAGTGACTATCTTCAAGAGTGATATTAATGACTGGATGTGACATTGTAGGGTTACCCTGGGTATCACTTATGTGTCACTGTGAGAAAGGCACAGTATACTAACCTTGGAAAAGGGCATAGCAAGACAGATTCACAATGCATGTTGAAAGGCACACACATTCTGGCTAGGTGGATACATGCCCTGGGCAGATATCCCTGTATGAACCTATGGACCTATGTCTCTTTTTCACCATTGGCCCTATGTGCTGTCAATCACCAATGTAATCTCAATAATCCGTAGCATGTGCAAAGGTCAGTTGTCAGTCACCTCTATGGTACAGTTGTGGAATATGTGTGTCATGTAGTAATGTCACAGCTGCCACATGTACACAGTCAACCCTATCCCCTACCCATTGATGTACATCACATGTATGAGATGGAAACACATGGCCAAGCTGACAACATACAAGTCAGTCAGATGCATGGACACATATGACTCAGTCATTGTCCATGCCACCACAGCTGATGTGGGATGTCGGTCACTGGGATACATGATAGGGAACATGGAAGGGATCACTGAGCAAGTGACACAGGCTGGTAGACCCCTGACCTTGGTTGGCATCAGACCCTCACCAGGGATTCCGACAAATTACTGAATGCTAATGAATAAGTGTAGCTACAACACCCTAGCTGAATGGTTCTTAGCATGCAGTCACTGCACTGCTATGGAATACTGTCTTACCACTCCCACAACAGGTGAAAACATGCAGCTCCTGTACATCAACAACATGTAGACTTTATGCCCCAGACCAAGTGTGCATCCCTCACTTCTAGGCTGATAGCATCTACATCTTACACTGTATATACACATCCCACATGCAGCACCTGCACAGAAGACCACGGTCATAATGTTACCCTGTGCAAATACCATGTATTCACATGTGGCAGGCATCACACATGGTAACTATTGAAAGTCACAGGTACATATGTGTATTTGGCACACACATACATCATGTGTGCATTGCCATAACTGATGTAATCAATGTCATGCATTATTGTGAGGGACAACCCACACACATGGGCATTATGTGTGTGCACAACACACGTGGCATGTCTGTAATCAAAAGCCATTCATAATTCTGATATCGTTTAGAAAGGGGTATGTGCATCCTGTAGTGTGTTTTCCCAGTTGCCAAAACGGATATATCAATCATACACACTTACCCCCTGCTGGATTCAAACCCCTACCTAACTATGTTATGACACTGGAGACAGACGCATTAGCACAGCGTGCTATTCGCATTACTGGGGGATTTCCTTTCCCCTGATATACTTATAGGGTGCTGACATCATCAGAGTTTAGAAAGTGGAATGATCATCCTGTGGTGTGTTTACCCAGTTGCCAAAAGGGATGTTTCTTTCATACACACTTCACACACACTTGCCACCTGCTGGATTTAAACCCCTACCTACATATGTTATGACACTAGAGATGGACGCATTAGCGCAGCGCGCTATTCGCATTATTGGGGGATTTCCTTTCCCCTGATATACTTATAGGGTGCTGACATCATCAGAGTTTAGAAAGTGGAATGATCATCCTGTGGTGTGTTTTCCCAGTTGCCAAAAGGGATGTTTTTTTCATACACACTTACCTCCTTCACACACACTTGTCATCTGCTGGATTCAAACCCCTACCTAGCAATGTTATGACACTAGAGATGGACGCATTAGCACAGCGTGCTATTCGCATTACTGGGGGTTTTCCTTTCCCCTGATATACTTATAGGGTGCTGACATCATCAGAGTTTAGAAAGTGGAATGATCATCCTGTGGTGTGTTTTCCCAGTTGCCAAAAGGGATGTTTCTTTCATACACACTTACTTACCCCCTTCACACACACTTGCCACCTGCTGGATTTAAACCCCTACCTAGCTATGTTATGACACTGGAGACGGATGCATTAGCACAGCGTGCTATTCACATTACTGGGGGATTTCTTTTCCCCTGATATACTTATAGGGTGCTGACATCATCAGAGTTTAGAAAGTGGAATGATCATCCTGTGGTGTGTTTTCCCAGTTGCCAAAAGGGATGTTTCTTTCATACACACACACTTACCCCTTTCACACACACTTGCCACCTGCTGGATTCAAACCCCTACCAAGCTATGTTATGACACTGGAGACGGACGCATTAGCGCAGCGCGCTATTCGCATTACTGGGGGATTTTCTTTCCCCTGATATACTTATAGGGTGCTGACATCATCAGAGTTTAGAAAGTGGAATGATCATCCTGTGGTGTGTTTTCCCAGTTGCCAAAAGGGATGTTTTTTTCATACACACTTACACCCTTCACACACACTTGCCACCTGCTGGATTCAAACCCCTACTTAGCTATGTTATGACATTAGAAACGGACGCATTAGCGCTGCGCGCTATTCACATTACTGGGGATTTTCTTTCCCCTGATATACTTATAGGGTGCTGACATCATCAGAGTTTAGAAAGTGGAATGATCATCCTGTGGTGTATTTTCCCAGTTGCCAAAAGGGATGTTTCTTTCATACACACAGACTTACCCCCTTCACACACACTTGCCACCTGTTGGATTCAAACCCCTATGTAGTTATGTTATGACACTAGAAACAGACGCATTAGCGCAACACACTATTCGCATTACTGGAGGATTTCCTTTCCCCTGATATACTTATAGGGTGCTGACATCATCAGAGTTTAGAAAGTGGAATGATCATCCTGTGGTGTGTTTTCCCAGTTGCCAAAAGGGATGTTTCTTTCATACACACACACTTACCACCTGCTGGATTCAAACCCCTACCTAGCTATGTTATGACACTACAGACGGACGCATTAGCACAGCTCGCTATTCGCATTACTGGGGGATTTCCTTTCCCCTGATATACTTATAGGGTGCTGACATCATCAGAGTTTAGAAAGTGGAATGATCATCCTGTGGTGTGTTTTCCCAGTTGCCAAAAGGGATGTTTCTTTCATACACATTTACTCCCCTTCACACACACTTGCCACCTCCTGGATTAAAACCCCTACCTAACTATGTTATGACACTATAGACGGATGCATTAGCATGGCGTGCTATTCGGATTACTGAGAGAATCCTTTTCTCAAATAAACTTATAGGGTGCTTATATGATCAGTGTCTAGAAAGGGGGATGAGCATCCTCTGGTGTGTTTTCACATTTGCTAGGAGTAAAATTTGGACCAAGTGTGTGAGCATGCCCAGTTCAGCCTTCCCATGGCATGTTGTGTGAAAGATGTCTCATTTATCTAAGTGTGTGAGCATGCCCAGTGTGGGCTTTACATATGTTGAACTCTGCAGCCCATCACATTTGTGGATGAGTGTGACCTTCAACAAATACCTCCAGTTTATGGTTGTGCGTTCTGTGCCATGTTGTGTAGTTACTGTCCAAATGTTTTTTGTGTGAACAAAACAGGGAGTATACTGTGCCTGCAGGTTTTGCATGGGATACTTTGCACACAATTGTCAACATCCGTTCATACTGACCTAACACTGTAGCACTATCTAGTGTAGTGTTTCAGTACTTTCACTGTGGTGGTCAGTATCCTGGGCTTTAGTCCTATCACTGCTTTACATTTCCATAGTGTGCACAACAGCCTGGTTAGGGTCCAGTTGTGCACATCTGCACAAAGGCAGTGCCTCTACAGACCCTGGTAATTGCTGCCCCATAAGCTTAACAAGTGTAGTCTGCAAATCTATGGAGAGGATCATAATTGAGCTCACAAACAAAGATATAGGGGACATGCAGACATTGTACCCATCCCATTTTGGCTTGGTCAGGGGCAGATCATGCCTTTTGTACTGGGTTGACATCTTCAGATTGGTCACTTAGGCCATTGTTGGGGAAAGGCAGTCCATACAGCCTACCTTGGCCTTGCAAACACTTTCAACACAATACCCCACTCAGGTATTGTGGAAAACCCTAACAACTGAAATGTAAACCCATATGTCACAAGATGGGTTGCAAACTGGCTTAAGGACGGGACCCACAGGGTTAGAGTTGCTGGCACTATGTTAGACTCCAGGCTGGTCACAGGTGGTGTCACACAGGGCTCAGTCCTTGGCCCCCATTGTTTGTCATGTACTTCCCAGAAGTACAGGCCAACATGGGAGGACATTGGATGACAATGTTAGCAGATGACTGCACACTGGGCACCATAGTGGACAGTGCATCACACACAGATATCCTTCAGAAGGGACTCACAGTAACTGATAGCTGGTGCCTAGCCATGGCCTGAAGTCAAAGTGCACAACATGTGTAGACATACCCTTCAGGAAAAGCAAGGTGACCCCAAGCTACCATATAGGTGGCAATCCTCTAAGCACAGAGGAGGTTATCATGGACCTGGGGACCCAGGTTGACAGTCGCCATTCTTCTGAGACTCACATTGCTAAAGTGGCTAGGAAGACCTTCTACATTGCCCACCTGATCAGGATGGGATTCACATCCAGATCTAGTGGGTCATTGTTCCCCTGTACTCTTCACTTATCAGACCGGTGATCGAGTCGAATGCCCTATTCTGGCTGTATCTCACCCAACATCTGCAGAAATTGGAGACACCCTGACTGTCCCCCACCTAAAGGATCAAGGAACCCCAACAGCTGTCATATGCTGCCAGATTGAAGACACTCACACTCTATTCACTCACATACCGTCTGCTTAGAGGTGACATGTGCCTGACATGCGAGGCCATGTCAAAACAGAGATTAATGGACATGCTCCACCTCAGATTCAGAAGATCCACCTGAACCACTAGTGCAGGTGACTTACACCATAGCAGGGATGTATGTTTGACATGTTGGAGGGATGGAGTTATCACTCGGAGACTCCCTATGCTGTGGAATACAATCCTGGTCCATTTGAGGCAGAGCACCTTGCTGGCTGTGTTCAAGAGGTATCTTGACCTAATGCTAGTCGGAGAGTGTGTTTGTCCATCAACACATTGTAAGCGTAGTTTGCCATGTCATATGTCTTGTTTAGTATACTGTGCCTCTGTCTACCTGTGACATAACATTGATACCCAGGGTAAACCTCCCATCTCCCATACACTCATTAGGATTCCTGTTGAGGGGACTCAACCAGTGTCTCTATGGACAACTTGTACTGGTAGTTTACTCATGTGTGGGGGTGGCTTCTGTGTTTTGGATAATGCAGTACAGCCTGTCCTATATATGTCAGTGCTGGGGTTCAGGTCCCTCATGTGCATAGCTCCCTGCCATTCAGATTGTACAAGGTGCAGCATGTGCATTGATTCCAGCTTGGACATGGCTTTCTACATCAGGCACAGCTTGCATCTGGGTGGACAGCATGGCAGTGTGTGGAGCTGCACTCTGTTTAATCAGACTACACATTACATGTGTTCCAGCTCTGTCATACTCCTGGTGAGGTACTGTTGTGGACTTTACAGGTGCTGGATGTGTGTGCATGAGGTACACCCCACAGGGATGTTGTTGTCATTTCTAATGCTGATGAAAGATAACTGCAGAACCACAATGACCTCCCCTTAGCTAGATGTCAGACAGCATGGACCATACAATCATTAACTGAAAACAGGTCCCTCTCCACAAAGGGAAAGTGTCCTGTCTGGTGGACCCCAGCCATAAACAAACTGTATGACAGATGATGGTTACTAATGCAAGACAGAGCTACATCTCCAAAAGGGAAGACAGCTGTGATCAGCACTAGTAGAAAGCTACATTATCTCATAAAGACATGCAAGGTCAACTTGGGGACATAAATCATCAAAGACAATGAAGGTAACCACACTGCTTTCTTCAGTTATGTCAGACACCTGGTTGTGAACCCTCAGATATGCTCAGAGTTGGTACACAACAACATATATTCCAGTGACCTGACAGATATTGGCAACATTCAAGGACAGCTTCTGTGCGATTACCCCCTCCTCACCCCCAAAACAAGATAGTTATCACTGCTGTATGTAATCTCACTGTCATCTTGGATGTCCATGTGAGAGCCACACTCAGCAAAGACAAGTACACAGCATCCATGGGACCTGCTGGTATCTCCAGTTGCATGCTATGTGAACTCCAGAAGGGGCTGGACCCATATATACAGCTGCTATTTAACCTTAGTCTTGCTACAGGATATGTACCTGAACACTGGCATACGGCAACAGTGGTCCCACTCCACAAAGGAGATGCCTCCACAGACCATGGCAACTACCACCATACAAGCTTAACCAGCCTTGTCTGCAAAGATATGGGAGGAGTCATGGAGCTCTTACACAGACACATTACTGACCTACGGACCCTTGTTCCCACCTAGTTCAGCTTTGTACAGGGCAGATCCTGCCTTTTGCACCTTTGCACCCTAAAAGTACCTACCACGAAGATCAAGGTTCTTCAACACATGTCATATGCTTCCATAATAGAGGAAGTCCAGCTTTGTTCAGTGTCATACCGCATACTTACAGGTGACCTATGCCTGACATACAAGACCATGTCCAATCAGGATTTGGTGGACATGCTCCACTGCAAGCAATCCAAATCCACCAGAGCCATGAGAGCTGAGTATTTGAACCTCAGCACATACGTGTATAGGACATGCTGGAGGGACAGAGTCATAACTCAGATGCATCTCACACTCTAGCAGAGTATCCCAGTTCATGTTTGACAGAGTCCCTCACTGACTCTCTTCAGGAGACATCTGGACAACTGCATATGAGACGGAGGCACAGACTAGACAGAGACACAGTCATGTTATTCAATTACGTAAGGGGGTCATAATGTGTCACTACTAAGTCAGAGCCACAATATTCAGAGTCTATTCTGTACACTTATTACCACTATAAGGGGTGGCAATAGCCACATCACTATGGCTAGGCTTATACATGCACTAGGGCAGATAGCCTAGTAGTAGACTATGACACTATGAAACACCGGTGTAGGTGTAGCTATTGTCAATCAAACAGTATGATGTGGCTTGGGGGGCTTGATATCTCCCTGTATTCCAACATTGTTTTGTCTATTCCTTCTAGAATGTCTAGGGATCAGTTGCTAGTGTCCTCTCCTGCTCAGCTGGTGAACCTGGGAATATTGAGGCACTGTTACACTTGCCTCATGTACACTGACAACCCTCTCCTTCTGCCATAACACACATACATGTGAGAGATGCAACTATATAGCCAAAGTGGAGGCTGAGCTCTCTCAACATAGGACTAGCAAGACCAGAGAAAAGGTGAAGGTAACCACACACACATCACAAATCCAGTCTCACATGGCACTGTCACAACTTAAGATCATACACATAGACACACAGAGACACTCTCGGAGGCTCTGATCAGAAGTCTACCAGAATGGCAGTGGCCACCACAGCAGACACTCACACAACTGCCTCCACAGGGCACAGCACATGCAACACATTGACCACAGAGTTGTGCCAAACAGTCACAGCCCTTAAGGCCAAACACAATGCCAGACACACTTGTCATAGGTGACTCCATAGTCAGACACACTGATGTCCCACTCACCAGATCAGGTACAGGGGAGGTCACAGTAAGCTGCCTATCGGGCACTGGAATCCACCACATAATGCAAGCACTCAGGTCACTAAACTGCAAGTACAGGTCTGACCCAGTCATAATCCATGCTGGTGTGAACGACCTGAGATGTACCTCCCTAGACTACATGGAAAGAGACATAGAGGATCCCTCTGATTATGTAGGCCAGGCAGGTATGACCCTGACCTTCGGCAGTATCCTACCTTCACCAAGTATGATGCCACATAAACAGAGACAAGATGATCAGCTGTAATATTTTGCTTAGACTATGGTGTCATTCTAAGGGGGTCCAATGTCTGTCTGTCTGGGATGACATGCTGGACAGGCCACGGTGATTTGCAAGGGACGGCTTGCACCTGTCACCCCTGGGCTTCCGGATTTCAGATGATGCTCTTGCCACCCCCATTGTGCCTTTTTTATGCAAGATTCAGATTCTACACCTACCACCCTAGAACACAGTAAAGGAAAGACACTAAGGGTAATGCTGCTCAATGCCCAAGGTCTCAACCTCAAGCTGCACACACTCTATGCCCTTCTCAGTATGTAGCACATTGATGTCTGTGCTGTGCCTGAAACCTGGTTCACAGCTTCTGACAGCACCCCGGCACTATCGGGTGTTACCTCATATCATGCATTCCGGCACCAGCATCCCGACAACACCAAGAAGGATGGTGGGTGTCCATATTCATCAAGGACACCCTCACCTCATGGTTGGTGGCAACACGATGCATCGGAGACCATCCAGGTGCCAGTGACCGTAGGCAAAACTGCTCTGCAGTTTGTAGCATGTTACATGCCACCCGCTCAAACTCAGGTACCTCACACAGCTATCCTGCAAACACTGAAGGGGATAAATGTATCTCCAAACACCATCCTACTGGGTGATTCCAACTATCCACATATAGACTGGGATCACTAATCATGCCACAACACTCTAACACAAAGGTTCCAAGAGTTCATACACTGAAATGCCATGGAACAACTGGTCCCAATCCCCTCAAGTGGAGGCAACATACTAGAACACATCATCATGAACATGGGGTCACACTGTTCAACACCAGATGTATACCCATCATTGGTGAGATCAGATCATGGACTACTCTCAGTGGGAGTCCACATCCCACCCACACCCCAGATGGGAAAAGAAACAGTGAAGACCTTCTCAAATGCCGACTTCACATTTCTGAGGACTGGTGTGGTCTCTTTCAAGGCTCCCAGGCCAGCGGACACCATTACCCAAGCCACTGTATCACTTAGAAATGCCTTCTACCAGCACCTCCAGGACTGCATGGATCAGGCAATCCCCCCAAAAAAAGACTCTTTGTACCACAGGCAAGCATCCAGTCTGGTGGACCCTAGCCATAAACAAGCTGTACAACACAAGGAAGGAGCTACTACGAGATAGAGCGTAATCCGTAGGAGGGAAGACACCCCTGCTCATTGTGAGTAAAACACTGAGTTCCCCCATACAATCATCCGAGGCATGTTTTGAGAGTAAACCCACTCAGGACTCCAGGGACAATCATGAGGCCTTTTTTACCTATGTTTGAGACCTGGGAGGGAACTCCCAGATATGCTCAGACTTAGTTCGGAATGATGTTGATATCACTGCACCTACAGACATTGGCAACATACTGGCTGACAGGTTCAGTGCAGATTTCTCCCCCCCCCCAACTGGAGGGGTATGTACACCAGAGGATTGTAGCCCCCCAAACATCTCCACTGCTGGGGTGGGAACTGCTCAATCCAAGGCAGAAAACACTTTATCCATGGGACCAGATGGTGTCCCCAGTTGTGTGCTCCATGAACTCAATGAGTAATTACACCCACAGTTAGGGCAGCTGTTTAATCTTAGCCTCATCTCAGGATATGTTCCCAAGGGTGGCATACAGCAATGGTGGACCCACTTCACAAAGGAGGTGCCTCACCAACCCCGAAGCTACCATCCCATCAGCTTGACAAGCCTGTTCTGCTAAGCTATGGAGAGGATCATAATGGGAATTCTAAATGAAGACATAGGGGACTTGCAGACATTGGATCCAATCCAGTTTGGCTTTGTCAAGGGCAGATCATGCCTTTTAAACTTGGTTGACTTTTTCAAAACAGTCACCCAGGATATTGACGTGGGCAAGGCAGTCCACACAGCCTACCTTGACCTGGCAAAGGCTTTCGACACAATACCCACTCAGGTATCATTGAAAACATCACCAGCTTAATTGTGAACCCATACATCACAGCATGGGTTGCAAACTGGCTAAGTGACGGAACACACAGGGTCAAAGTTGCTGGTGCCAGTTCACACTCCAGAGCTGTCACAAGTGGTGTCCCACAGGGCTCAGTCCTGGGCCCACATTTGTTCAGTATCTACTTTTCAGAAGTACAAGCAAACACAGGAGGATTATGGCTGACAAAGTTTGAAGATGACTGCAAACTGGGAAGCATAGTTGGAAACCCATCTGACACAGACATCCTTCAGAAGGGTCTCATAGACACGGATAACTGGTGCCACAGCCATGGCCTTACATTAAACACTAAACAATGCATAGCCATACCCTTCAGGAAGAACAAGGTTACCACTACTTCCCATCTAGGTGGCAATCCTCTAAGCACAACGGAGGTTATCAGGGACCTGGGCACCCAGGTTGACAGTGACCTTTGTTTGACACTCACATTGCCAGGGTAGTTTGGAAGGCCTTCTACATTGGCCACCTCATCATGCAGTGATTCACATCTAGATCAAGGGAGGTCATTGTTCCCTGTACTCATCACTCATCAGACCAATGATTGCATACAATGCCCCATTCAGATTGTATGGGCCTACAAATTCCTCGACAGGAGGTGAAAGGGTCTCAAACATATTTCTTATGCTGCCCGACCAGAAGGAATTCCAGCTGTATTCAGTCGCACCGCCTGCTCAGAGGTGACCTGTGCCTGACATACAAGGCTATGTCCAACCCAGAATTATTGAACATGCTTCACCTCAAGACCTCTACATCCATCAGAACTACAAGGGCAGGAGACCTAAACCTCAACACAGATATTAATAGGATGTGCTGGGGGGACAGATTCATCACCCAGAGAGTCCATATGCTGTGGAACAACATCCTGGTACATGTGAGGCTGAGCACCTCACTGGCTTTGTTCAAGTGAGATCTTGACCAATGGATGGGAGATTGCAGGTATACCCCAGGGATAACCTCAGTATCACTGCTTGACAGTGGCACAGCAAAATAATGGGCATATTATCCATCAACTTGCAGGGGTGGCAGAAGCCACAAAACTCTGGGCTAGGCTTATTAATGCCCTAGGGCAGATAGCCTAGTATGAACCTATGAAGGTATGGACATAGGCCTGGGCCAGTTCCTGCTATTAGGAGAGTGGTCTGCAGCAAGCTATATAGTAGTAGTCGGTTTTAGCCATTGGTTTTGACCATGGCTATTCCATGTTGCTTCTTGTTGTGGTACAAACATGGGTGTGTGGTTATCCATGCTATTTATTGCTAGTCACCCTCATTTTGTATCTTGTTCCATGTTTTTGCACATGTACATCACTGTATGACGTGCAGCTGTTTCCGCAGGGTCATATGCGTGGATATGGATGTTAGTTGGGGTCCTCAGGTGTGCATATTGTACATGATATTACATTACTTAACACATGGCATTCATGCCTCAGGTGGTGCTGCAGGGCCACATCTGTCGGATACACATACTACACTCCTGTACGGTTGGAAGCAGGTTGTGTCATGTTAGGCACCCCTGTTACTGTATGAGTGAGTCAGAGTGGGTATCAGTCCCAGTGTTCCTACTGACCAAGCGTATGTGCTGTCGTTGCCTCTTTGCCAAGGCCAGGGCATACTGGGCCGCCTCCTTCTGCCTACTGGGACTAGGTCAGGTTGTTCCTCCTCTGAGTCACCCCTGCCTGTGGTGGCCTTGGCAATGGTGGGGGATGTTTGGCCCAGCCCTGTGCTGGTCCTGCTGCAACTGTTTCAGCAGGATCATATTATGTAGCATAGCATATCATGATCATTTGGGTACATGTAGTTGGTGTGCTGCAAAGCTCCACAGGCGTGTCCAGACACCGGAACCGTGACTTGAGCAGCCCAAACACACGCTCTATGATATTACGTGTTTGTGCGTGTGCCTCATTATGGCGTTCCTGTTCAGGTGTGTGTGCATTTCTGATGGGTGTCATCAGCCATGGCTCAAGTGCATAACCTGCATCCCCCACTAGGTGTCCATGTGGGAAGTCCCCATTGGCAAATGATTGGTACAGCTGCGTCAGATGCCAGATGTGGGAATCGTGGTAGCTCCCAGGGCAGCCAGCACACACATTCATTATTATGCCCTGGGCATCACACACGACCTGGCAGTTGATGGAGGGGTATCCCTTGCGGTTAATGTAGGCTCTACCCCGCTCACCGGCTGGTGCTTTGATGCGTATGTGCGTGCAGTCTATTGCACCCAGCACCTCAGGGTATCCTGCTATTTGCTGGAAGAGACGCATATTGCTGGCCACAACCTCACGGTCATTAGGGACATATATATGATCACTGACATGGTGACATGGCATCCAGGAACTGGTGCAGTACTCTGGAGGCTGATGCCTGTGATATCTCCATCATATCACCAGTTGGTCTCTGGAAGGTACCTGTTGCTAGTATTCTTAGGCCAACACATACCTTGGTTTCTACTGGGATGGGTTCCCCTCTGTTGGTTCTGTGTGTGAGATGTGGCCTGCACAGCTCAACAATCTGCTGCAGAAGGTCTCTGTCCACTCTGTAGCGCTCTACTATCTCCAGCTCATGTAACCCATGGTAGGTGACCCTGGGCCTGTATACTCTTCTCCTTCTCCTCACTCTGGGTTGTCTGTCAGCATCTGCATTGTCACCACCCTCAGCAATTCGCCTATGCCTGATTATAATAGCCATAGCAGCCCCTAGCATTTCTGCTCTGAGTTCAGCTTTTTTCAGTTTTCAATTCTGATAGCTTAGTTTCTGGCAGTATCTCTTGTGAGAAACAGCCTGCTCTGCTCTTTGCTGTGTTTTAAGTGCTGGGTTGGGCTTCTAGTCTGCTTGTGTAATTGCCTGCTTCTAATTGTTTCCACCAATTAACTCTAGTAGCTTCTGTCAGTTTCCATGTATTTTAGTTGTTTCCTGTTTCCTCTCTGTTTCCTGAGGGCAATGTGCACACACCAGCTTACACGCTTACAGTCACTTAAACAGCGTACACATCCTTACCGGTGTTACACGCGCACACATCCTTACACGGTGTTAGCTAGGCTGATTCATGCTAAAGCAGCACACTGCCTTACACACGTGCCGCGCAAACCGTTGTAAGCGGTTTGCAACACGCCCCCATGTTAAACCTACCTTACTGCGCTGGCGCTTTGCAGCACATACCGTATATCAAGAAAGTTTGAGTGTAGGGATGGCATATACCCTCAATTTCTTGACTTTCTAGTGTTCTGTTGAGACACACCTCCCTCCCTGATGTCTGTCTGTCATCTGTTACCTTACATTGCCCTCCAATCTGGTACATTTCTTTCTATCCTTCCCCCGTGATGTCACCTACCTCTTACTCTGTTCCTCCCCCTTCTCTAAGTCTTACACTACTCAGAAAGTGCTCATTACCTATGTGGCAGTGTGATTCAGTATCGTAACCCTCATTTACATAAGATTGCCTAGTAATCACTAGTTACATGTCTTACACGGAGCTTCCCCCCTTGACAACCACTCAACGGAGGCCATGTTGTTTTTGGTCTGCAAGTCCCTCCATTGACATTCAATGTACTACATAAATCCACAATTGTGGGCTTATAAACCGGTTTTTAGTTTTAGGTAGCGCACCCGTTTAGCGGGTGTGCTTTGCAGTTAAACAGAAATCCCGTGAAAAAAAAAAAGTTATATAACTTATTTTTGCAACACTTTTCATGCCAATGGCCACATATTTGGCCATTGGCATGTAATGAAACATATACACCCTTTATTTGAAGCTGACATAGCTCCGTTTTAATTTTGCAGAAATGTACTCAGTTGTCAGCTGGTACATTTCTGCAGCTAACACGTCCATTACGGACTGGTTTTGGCAAGTGGATGGCTCAAATACCTCATTTGCATATCTTGGAGCTGCAATGAGGGTATTGGTATTCCACCCAGTCCGTGTAAGAGACGTGTTAGCTGTCTCTTACAAGGAGATTTGGGCTGTTCCTGAATCAGGAGGCTTACACGGAGGCTTACACTACTCTCGAACTCCGTGTAAGCCCCTTTCCCTTTTTTAAATTTTTTTGGCCCCTTTTTTTTTGTTTTTTTTTTTTAAGGAAAAAAGGAGGTGCCTCCACCAACCCCGGAAGCTACCATCCCATCAGCTTGACAAGCCTGTTCTGCTAAGCTATGGAGAGGATCATAATGGGAATTCTAAATGAAGACATAGGGGACTTGCAGACATTGGATCCAATCCAGTTTGGCTTTGTCAAGGGCAGATCATGCCTTTTAAACTTGGTTGACTTTTTCAAAACAGTCACCCAGGCCATTGACGTGGGCAAGGCAGTCCACACAGCCTACCTTGACCTGGCAAAGGCTTTCGACACAATACCCCACTCAGGTATCATTGAAAACATCACCAGCTTAATTGTGAACCCATACATCACAGCATGGGTTGCAAACTGGCTAAGGACGGAACACACAGGGTCAAAGTTGCTGGTGCCAGTTCACACTCCAGAGCTGTCACAAGTGGTGTCCCACAGGGCTCAGTCCTGGGCCCACATTTGTTCAGTATCTACTTTTCAGAAGTACAAGCAAACACAGGAGGATTATGGCTGACAAAGTTTGAAGATGACTGCAAACTGGGAAGCATAGTTGGAAACCCATCTGACACAGACATCCTTCAGAAGGGTCTCATAGACACGGATAACTGGTGCCACAGCCATGGCCTTACATTAAACACTAAACAATGCATAGCCATACCCTTCAGGAAGAACAAGGTTACCACTACTTCCCATCTAGGTGGCAATCCTCTAAGCACAACGGAGGTTATCAGGGACCTGGGCACCCAGGTTGACAGTGACCTTTTGTTTGACACTCACATTGCCAGGGTAGTTTGGAAGGCCTTCTACATTGGCCACCTCATCATGCAGTGATTCACATCTAGATCAAGGGAGGTCATTGTTCCCCTGTACTCATCACTCATCAGACCAATGATTGCATACAATGCCCCATTCAGATTGTATGGGCCCACAAATTCCTCGACAGGAGGTGAAAGGGTCTCAAACATATTTCTTATGCTGCCCGACTGAAGGAATTCCAGCTGTATTCAGTCGCCACCGTCTGCTCAGAGGTGACCTGTGCCTGACATACAAGGCTATGTCCAACCCAGAATTATTGAACATGCTTCACCTCAAGACCTCTACATCCATCAGAACTACAAGGGCAGGAGACCTAAACCTCAACACAGATATTAATAGGATGTGCTGGGGGGACAGATCCATCACCCAGAGAGTCCATATGCTGTGGAACAACATCCTGGTACATGTGAGGCTGAGCACCTCACTGGCTTTGTTCAAGTGAGATCTTGACCAATGGATGGGAGATTGCAGGTATACCCCAGGGATAACCTCAGTATCACTGCTTGACAGTGGCACAGCAAAATAATGGGCATATTATCCATCAACTTGCAGGTGGCAGAAGCCACAAAACTCTGGGCTAGGCTTATTAATGCCCTAGGGCAGATAGCCTAGTATGAACCTATGAACCTATGGACATAGGCCTGGGGCAGTTCCTGCTATTAGGACAGTGGTCTGCAGCAAGCTATATAGTAGTAGTCGGTTTTAGCCATTGGTTTTTGACCATGGCTATTCCATGTTGCTTCTTGTTGTGGTACAAACATGGGTGTGTGGTTATCCATGCTATTTATTGCTAGTCACCCTCATTTTGTATCTTGTTCCATGATTTGCACATGTACATCACTGTATGACGTGCAGCTGTTTCCGCAGGGTCATATGCGTGGATATGGATGTTAGTTGGGGTCCTCAGGTGTGCATATTGTACATGATATTACATTACTTAACACATGGCATTCATGCCTCAGGTGGTGCTGCAGGGCCACCTCTGTCGGATACACATACTACACTCCCTGTACGTTTGGAAGCAGGTTGTGTCATGTTGGGCATCCCTGTTACTGTATGAGTGAGTCAGAGTGGGTATCAGTCCCAGTGTTCCTACTGACCAAGCGTATGTGCTATGCGTTGCCTCTTTGCCAAGGCCAGGGCATACTGGGCACGCCTCCTTCTGCCTACTGGGACTAGGTCAGGTTGTTCCTCCTCTGAGTCACCCCCTGCCTGTGGTGGCCTTGGCAATGGTGGGGGGATGTTTGGCCCAGCCCTGTGCTGGTCCTGCTGCAGCTGTTTCAGCAGGATCATATTATGTAGCATAGCACATAACATGATCATTTGGGTACATGTAGTTGGTGTGTACTGCAAAGCTCCACCAGACGTGTCCAGACACCGGAACCGTGAGCAGCCCAAACACACGCTCTATGATATTACGTGTTTGTGCGTGTGCCTCATTATGGCGTTCCTGTTCAGGTGTGTGTGCATTTCTGATGGGTGTCATCAGCCATGGCTCAAGTGCATAACCTGCATCCCCCACTAGGTGTCCGTGTGGGAAGTCCCCATTGGCAAATGATTGGTACAGCTGCGTCAGATGCCAGATGTGGGAATCGTGGTAGCTCCCAGGGCAGCCAGCACACACATTCATTATTATGCCCTGGGCATCACACACGACCTGGCAGTTGATGGAGGGGTATCCCTTGCGGTTAATGTAGGCTCTACCCCGCTCACCGGCTGGTGCTTTGATGCGTATGTGCGTGCAGTCTATTGCACCCAGCACCTCAGGGTATCCTGCTATTTGCTGGAAGAGACGATATTGCTGGCCACAACCTCACGGTCATTAGGGACATATATATGATCACTGACATGTGGTGACATGGCATCCAGGAACTGGTGCAGTACTCTGGAGGCTGATGCCTGTGATATCTCCATCATATCACCAGTTGGTCTCTGGAAGGTACCTGTTGCTAGTATTCTTAGGCCAACACATACCTTGGTTTCTACTGGGATGGGTTCCCTCTGTTGGTTCTGTGTGTGAGATGTGGCCTGCACAGCTCAACAATCTGCTGCAGAAGGTCTCTGTCCACTCTGTAGCTCTACTATCTCCAGCTCATGTAACCCATGGTAGGTGACCCTGGGCCTGTATACTCTTCTCCTTCTCCTCACTCTGGGTTGTCTGTCAGCATCTGCATTGTCACCACCCTCAGCAATTCGCCTATGCCTGATTATAATAGCCATGGCAGCCCCTAGCATTTCTGCTCTGAGTTCAGCTTTTTTCAGTTTTCAATTCTGATAGCTTAGTTTCTGGCAGTATCTCTTGTGAGAAACAGCCTGCTCTGCTCTTTGTTGTGTTTTAAGTGCTGGGTTGGGCTTCTAGTCTGCCTGTGTAATTGCCTGCTTCTAATTGTTTCCACCAATTAACTCTAGTAGTAGCTTCTGTCAGTTTCCATGTATTTTAGTTGTTTCCTGTTTCCTCTCTGTTTCCTGAGGGGAGCAATGTGCACACCAGCTTAAACACGCTTACAGTCACTTAAACACGCGTACACATCCTTACACGGTGTTACACGCGCGCACACATCCTTACACGGTGTTAGCTAGGCTGATTCATGCTAGAAGCCGCGCACACTGCCTTACACACGCGCCAGCAAACCGTTGTAAACGGTTTGCAACACGCCCCACATGTTAAACCTACCTTACACGCTACAAGCCGCCACAAGATGCACGTATATCAAGAAAGTTTGAGTGTAGGGATAGCGTATACCCTCAATTTCTTGACTTTCCTAGTGTTCTGTTGAGACACACCTCCCTCCCTGATGTCTGTCTGTCATCTGTTACCTTACATTGCCCTCCAATCTGGTACATTTCTTTCTATCCTTCCCCGTGATGTCACCTACCTCTTACTCTGTTCCTCCCCTTCTCTAAGTCTTACACTACTCAGAAAGTGCTCATTACCTATGTGGCAGTGTGATTCAGTATTGTAACCCTCATTTACATAGGATTGCCTAGTAATGACTAGTTACATGTCTTACACGGAGCTTCCCCCCCTTGACAATTTGTTTTTGGTCTGCAAGTCCCTCCATTGACATTCAATGTACTACATAAATCCCACAATTTTGGGCTTATAAGCTTCGGTTTCTAGTGTTAGGTAGCGCAACCCGTTATGCTGGTGTGCTGCAGTTAAACCCAGAAATCCCGTGAAAAAAAAAATAAGTTATATAACTTATTTTTGCAACACTTTTTCATGCCAATGGCCACATATTTGGCCATTGGCATGCTTAATGAAACATATACACCCTTTATTTGAAGCTGACATAGCTCCGTTTTTAATTTTGCAGAAATGTACTCAGTTGTCAGCTGAGTACATTTCTGCAGCTAACACGTCCATTACACGGACTGGTTTTGGCTTCGTGGATCGCTCAAATACCTCATTTGCATATCTTGGAGCTGCAAATGAGGTATTGAGCATTTCCACGCCCAGTCCGTGTAAGAGACGTGTTAGCTGTCTCTTACACGGAGATTTGGGCTGTTCCTGAATCAGGAGGCTTACACGGAGGCTTACACTACTCTTGAACTCCGTGTAAGCCTTCCTGAATCTGGCCCTATGTTTTATGAAATTCAAATTGATGTAATAATGTAGCTACACAGCTGTGTTTATTTTCTGTATTTACCCTCACACATTTATAATCATTACTTCAGAGCACATTAACTATGTGATAACCACATTTTTTTTCAGATTCTTGTCTTTGCTCAGCAAAAAAAAAAAAAAACTTTGGTTTAACATGTTGTATACTTCCTGCAAAGCTCATAATAATAGTTAGACCCCTTTCACACACTAGCTGCAAATGCTGCTTCCATACCCAATGAACAGAAGCCTGAAAGTAGAAAACACAGAATGGTGGTTTCCATTTTGGGGTGATAGGAAAAGGCTTTATTTCAAGTAAATTGGCATGGATATCTGAGCTGACCACTTGAGTCTGTATACTGCAGATGTTTGATGCCTGTGTTTGCAAAAAAAAAGGTGGATTCAAAAACTGCATTTGTACAGCACCTGTAAATGGTCTGCAAACAAATGTTCAGCATTCATAAAGGCTTCTTATGACTCTTCATCATCTGAGTATCATTTTATGTGAAGTCTTTCCCAATGTTACATGAAAATATGATATTAAATCATTCTTAAAGTATTTAATACATCTTATATTATGTTAATTCAGGGGCATTCAAATATGAATGCTTTTTTCAGCTGAATCTGACTGGACCTGTCTTTCATTACAAAGATCTACTACTAGGTTAAATATATTGACTACATATTAATCAAGACACTAGCCCATCAACAAAATAGACGTCATACTTTCGTTATCTTTTTCAGATCCATAACAAATCATAATAACTTCTTTAGAAGAAAAGTCATCGCTGCATGACTGCAGCTGTATTCGCCATGTCTGTTGGTCAGCGCTTTTATGATATCATAGAATTATCAAATATATCTTTAAAGTCATTATGCACGACTTAATTTCATTTAACTGCTGAGAATGTGAAGTACAAATCATAGAAGGCTTTGAATAAATCAGTGCCTCAGAAATTCTTTGAAAGTATTTTGCAGTTAATCGACCAGGGAACATTCCGCTGTTATGACATTATTTAAATCAGTCTTTTATGAATCCCACTGTACTATAAGGGTTTGGAAGTATTAGTGTGATATTATGGAATAAACACTCCAGTAATTCAGGAAATGTGTCTAGGGATTATTAGTTCACTAAGTGCCTGCTGAGATTTTCTTCATTAATCTTAGAGTTTGAGATCCCAGCTTATTACGAAACTGTCATGATTGTATAGAATTAAGAATACTGTGAGTGCAAGTCAAACTGCAGTAGCAAAATATGCTTCTAAATAAAGCATCTGTTTTAGCATGAAAGTCAAAGATGCCAAGCAAAATTGCACAACTGTGTTAGACTGCCTTATTGAGAGAGGTGGTATAATTTCTGATTGGCTGTTTTGTTAGCAGATCACCTGACATATTTTCATTTTTTTAATTAAACTAAATGCCTAATGTCCTTATCATGTATGTTTACATTATCTCACATAATTTATTTCATAATAATGATTGTAAGATCTGCCAGTGAAGGGATCAGATGACAAAAGTAAAGGCCATACTTTAAGTTTGAGTTATATGCTGTCTTTTGCTGTTTTTCTGGAAATAAAGATGTGGATTTTATTTAAGGAGATGTCATTTGTGGTAATTCAGTCATGATAATTACAAGTCTATGGAAGAGTGAAAGCATTTTGGTTTTGAGAGGTCTAACACAGCTCCTCATAATAATTATTTGGTGGAATGAATAAAATAGTTTATGTTTGTTTGTGCAGCAGTGTCTAGTAGAGTTTCAGTTATATTTGCTACTATTTTGGACTTAGCTTTTCATGATTATCATGTAACAGGGTTTTCAATCACATTAAAGTAGAAAAAGAATAATCCATTTAGCATAAATTCAACATTATACAATATTTCCTTTTATTAAATTCCAACATTATAATGTTCTGTGAACATAGAAAATACACAGCTAAAATTATCACATGCTGGATTTCTGATCACCTTCTGAAGTTCCTTGACATTTTCTGGCATAGAAAGCCTAATTGCCTTAAATTAATGAGTAGACTGAAACAATTAGTGCATTGCATTAAGCAAAATAGTGAGATAAACAGTGACATAGAGTGAATGGCCGATTAAAAGACACACATAGATCAATCACACTACTGTGGAAAATAGTGTGAATGCTTTATATGCAAATGGATATGTAATTTCTTGTAAATATGTGTCACCAGTGTAAATGACAAAAACAGATTTGGTAGCATGACCCAAAATGTACCAAAAATGGCATGGATAGCCACAGTGACCAGCTTTTCCATACGATGGTATTTCTCAGCAAATGTGATTATCATTTGTGCAAAGATGTCAGGAGTAGCATCATAGTCTCAAGGGCAAGTACTAGGTTAGCTGCCCTTGCAGGCCACTTTAAGCCTAGCCAATTTCCTTTCTAAGGTGAGAATCAAGCCCTGTACCTTTTGTCAGTGAGGTAAACATTGTAACCATTATGCCAGCCACCAACCCCCTGTAATTCAGAATGCGTTAGCAACCATTGTGTAAGCCAGGGTCCATGATGTTGCATGCTATCACTCTCTGAGCCACAGATGGATCAGTCAGTATCTGTCATACAATTACCTCTATGATTCTCACATAGATGGTCACCACCATATGGCCAGAGTGATATTGTTCACTGGTGTATTCCTTACATGGGTTCAAACAACTCTCTGGAATGCCTAGCCCAGTGGACATGAATGTTTGTGTAATATTAGAAATTCCTGCTATGAGGACCTTTGAGTGTTCAAATGGGGACATGCTATCAGTTTTGCAGAATGTCTTGTGAACCGTACAATAGTTTATAGATGTAATGCTGCTGCTGCTACAGGATTGGGAGTAGAGGAGACAACCACCAGCATGCAGGAATTCTATGACATTGGCTATTTCCTTGAGGTTGTAGGGACAGTTGGCTGTAGTCACACTGCTGTGGAAGCCCTGTCTAATCCATCTAGTATATTTGCATCTGCCATATCAACCGGAAAGGTTTCTACTCCATAACCTGCCACGTGGTGTGCAACACATAGGCTGTTACAAACAATGTTCCCATACACCATGCAAAACAGTCTCCATGGTTTCCACACCTGACATGTTTGTGATCTATACTACTGTTTCATGTTGGAGAACTTTCTACTGTGAAATTTAGTTCTTAGGTGATTAGGTATTTTGGTTATGTCCCCTACTCTAGAGCACATGATGGTCTAGTGACAAGACTGTAGGTAGCAGACTGCAGATAGTGGTGTTTACTTTTGTATGTAAGGAGATCTTACATATGCCTGAGAACCATGTCTGATGACCCAATCATCAACCTCCAGAGAAAGACAAATAAGGGCATACAATACTTCACACTGGCAGATTCATGATACCTCATTAAACCTCTGTTTAGAGTGCTGAAGTCTCACTTCTGTTGCCTGGAAACACCTGGTGGTATAATGCAGTACACTCCCAAGATGTGCAGTAAGGTATTTGTGTTGTATACCATGCTACACAACATAGTGATGCTGCAAGGGAAGACTGTAGCCCTGGCTAACATTGTTGTACTAGCATTATGAGAAGCTGGGTTAGAAGTCAGGAGGACACAGCTGCTGCAAAAACTCACATATGCAAAAGAGATAGGCAATGGATCATAACCATGGTCCACAGCAGGACAAACCTAGATCAAAACTGATACATGCATTTACACAGCCAGTATATGCAGCATTGTTATGGTACTGGTCATATGCTGCATCAGACATTGCCTAACCCACATGAACCATGAGCTGTGCAGACTACAGTTCTCATCTTTTGCACAGGTGAGGAAGTACAGTTGCACAGGACATCATTGTTAGAGCATGTGGAAGGGCCATGCATAGTGCCCGTGGTAAGCCTGCACATAGCTAGGGTGTTGCATAGTGCCAAGGACTGTACCTTCAGGTGATGGTGTGGAGCTTCTGGGGTGGATTGCTGGTTATGTGTTTAAAATGTTGGTATGATTAATGTTGCTCAAAGCTATGGATCCATGGCAACTGTCCCTCCAGAGGCAAGTACTGAGATGTACTTTAGAAGAGACCATAGCATGTAAGCTACAATAATAGTATTTTGGTCATGTCCCCTACTTTGGAGTTGTAGCAGATGTCTGACTGTCATGAGAGGAAGACCAGACCTTCTAATCACAGTGTAAGTGTTTTGTATTGCTCACGTCTGTACCTCTGTTTCTCCTGCTTATCATATCACTGCCCAGTTTTGCATTGTTATCTAAAGGTTAACCACTGCATACTTGTTCAACACTTGCAGGACTGCTATATGGTTTTACATGTATTTGTAATTGTGCTACTGTTATTACCTCTGCAGGTTGTTATTGACCTTCTCACATGCATAGAGCAGTTATTGCAGAGGTTTAAGGCTCTGGACCATTAATAAGATGCTTCTTGTAACCAAAAGGTATGGGTTTTGTTTCACCCACATCTGTTTGCCTACTGTGTGAGTCTGATGAAGTTATTTAACAAGAAAGTGCCTGTCAGGATACACCTGAAAAGGGACCTTTGTCCCTAGTAGGCTTAACTAATTAGCAAATTATAAAAATGCCACCTGTGTTGACCCTGGCTGTATCACTGTAGTCTGTTTTTTTTTCCTGTTTTGCAGTATTTCAGCATTTTATTGTTGATTGGTCATAGGTGTGGGATTACTATTGCATAGATGTTCATTTCTCTTATTGACTGCCATTTTGTAATGCATTTGTTCTCATGCCACTGATCTTAACTGACCCAGTCATTCCTCATATAACATGGGTGAGACAATTGTATTGAAGTTGTGTACCACTGCAGGGAAGTTTATTATTTTACATCTGGTCTATAGCAGTGGTAAATAGTTATGTATTGCCTATTCATGTTGTTATTTTAGGCATGTTATGGGTACAGCAGTTAGCGTTGTCACCTCACAGCAAGAGGTTCTACGGTTTGATCCTCAGCTAGGGTGCCTTCTTTGCGGAGACTGCATGTCCTCCCTGTGGTTGCATGGGTTTCCTCTGGGTGCTTGGGCATGCTGTAGATGGATAGGACACTCTAAATTGGCCCTAGGTATGAGTGTGTGTGTGTGTGTGTGTGTGTGTGTGTGTGTGTGTGTGTGTGTGTGTGTGTGCGTGTGTGCGTGTGTGTGTGTGTGTGAGTTTGTGCCTTCTGTGGAAGGTTGGGTGCCGGGTTGGCAACTCAACACTGTAAAACTCTACTGTCAATCATGAGCAGACAGGTGATCCACTGTGGTGACCCCTAACCGGGAAAAGCCGAAAGAAGAAGAAGAATATGTGGTACTCTGTCAGCCTATGTCAGATATCTCTGTCTTTGCCACACTGTGCATGGCAGCTCCACACACATTTGTGTTTCATAGGTCCAGATGTTTTGCTTTTTTGTTTTGATTATTTCTTCATTACTTCATTGTCCATTGCACTTACACTGGTTAACATCCATTAGCCTATGCCAGTATCATATAGAATGGTGACAGGAAGCAGTCAGTCATATCCCTGGTGCTTTTCCCTATCCTGACATAAGGGTTTCATAGCCCTTTATAAAAACCTTTCCTTGCTGACTGTTTTTTCTTTGTACAGGGCCTGTAATAAGAAAGTATACTACACATACTGACAAATGTTGCTTGTATCCTATTCTTTTTTCTCTGCCATCATCTCTTTTTATAATTTCTTCTATGCTGTTTTTGCTTCTCTCCATCTGTGTTACATTTGCTCTGCAGCTTCATCTGTGGCACAATAAATGGTGTGGTAGCAGCCACTGCATCCTGTACTGGTATCCATACCCCATTACTGGGTCCCCAGAAGTGTCCAGGTCAGCATGTCTGCAGTGTGGCAAAGGTCATTATGTGGGAGAACACCTGGAGTTCTTACTAGTGATATTTTTGCTGTTTCTCTTGTGCGGGCAATACACTCTTCACAGAGGAGGGACATAGAAGGGTCCTCAGGAGTCACTTCATGGGAGGTGAAGTGGCTTTACAGAACTGAGGTGGACTGATAGCTCAAGACCCAGGTTGGCAACCTGGAGTGCATCTTCATGTGAGTGGCAGAGTTACATAGCCACTCAGCCTCAGCCATCTGGCCAGTAGAGCTGAGTTTTGCCTATGATGCCAAATACAAAGCTGACTGACCTCAGGGAGGATTTCACACTAGATGTTTTTTTAGGTGGTCTTCACCCCATTCTTTTTTCCTATCACTGTAATTCTCTTCCTTGTATAGCATTCACCCTCCTGCTTTTATTGTCCAAATCGCCCTATCTTCAGTTGTCAACCTTCTCTCTGTGTGTATCTCTGCATTTTGAACCCACCTCCCCTTTTTAGCACACCTTCACTGTCAGATTGCACACACACAAACACAAACACACATAGACACAGACACACAAACACACACACACACACACACACACACACACACACACACACACACACACACACACTGACATGCATGAGTGCTCACGAGCATATACGCAAGCACACACACAAACACACACACACAAATGCATCGAAACTATTCTGCTTAGACATTAGTTTAAAATTTTCTAAACATAAAAGAAAAAATCTTATCTTGTATCTTGTTTGGGACTTGATCACAAGACCTCTAGGATTCCATGCTGGTGTTATTGCCTCTGGAATAATAACAACTTCTACAACAATTATGTATTGATTTTTCCCCATTCCTTCCTTGTCAGCCTCTGTCTGGGTATATTTGTTTGTCTGTCCCTATTACCATTCATATACACTTCTTCCTACACATACCATGCCCTTTGCTTCCCGCCCATTCTCTCTTCTTGAAAAAATGTCAGCTCTCCCACAAAAAACAGTTAAGCTCCTTCCTCAACCCCACACCACTTTTCTCTTCCCATTTACTTTTTATATTCCTTTGCTTGGTCTTCCTGCTTAATAACTCTCCTATCAACCCATTCATTTCCCATTTATAAAATAAATATACCTGTCACTTTGCTGTGTAGCCCCTAAATGGACATTCAGTGGTGCCCATGTAGGACATGTGTAGTTATTTGAGGTTAAGGTAGATAAGCATCTGACATCTTTGCCAGAACATCATCTATGTGATGATAGCTCTGGGTCACATGACATACTATAGCACAGTCTGCCAAACTGCACAGTGGCAGGAAGAGTGAGGTTTCCCCTTATTGCAAAATTGATTATTTCAGAGTATCAGCAGTGTTTTCATTGCAGCTGTTTGGTGTTATGATTGAGCAGCATGGTACATATATTAGTTATAACTATTCACTTCTCAACAAAGCAAGATACAGGTAATCACAGTAAGTGACCAAAAAATATTCAAAGAAGAAAATCTGCTTTTTTACATTAGAGTCTGTATCAGAGTTTGTGATTCCCTTTTTAAAATGAAAAGCTTGAGTGTCTGAATGCAGTCAGTTTGACATTTCTCCACTCAAAACCAAAATGGTTTACAAAAGTTTAATGAAATCAGGGATTTTTTGTCACTTAGATGCATGGCCTGATCACTAGTTAGATCACAGAACTATGAATCATAGCTTCAGTAGCTTTCTCATGACGTATTATTCCTATTCTAGTAAGTATGTTTGCCTCATGGTGCTCTCCAGTGTTTGTACCACTTGTCTTTTCTATTATTGTAATAACTTTTTTTTCAACCAGTTATGGTGCTGTAGTTTAGAAGAGGTACCAAATTTACTGACATTGCTTGCTCAAGAACTATTTTTTATTCTAAGCCACCAATCAATCTTACAGATTTTCTACATGCATAAGTTATTAGACCATTTTTGGGGGACATTTTATAATATATGTAGTCTGGCGCTATTTCTACAATGTACTTGAAGACGTTTTGAGCCACCTTTCTACCCAAATAGTCTGCATATAGCCCAAGCCTCTTTCCTTCTACATTTCACTTTAAACCTGATTTTTTTCATTTATGCTTGCAGAAAAACACATCTAGACTCATGGCCTTACCCTTGTGTTAAACAAAGTTTAGAAAAAATAGTCGATTTCTTCTTTTATTTTTCATCATTTCTATTCATAGTCTTTTATAAATACATTATATAATTATATTCATTTCACCAGATCCCTGAAGCATTTCTGATCCTTCTATAATTTCTTCACTTTCTTCCCTTCTAAGTGTGGTTTGAAATCCTCTGTTCAATATACTGGATGAAAATCATAAGGAATAGTTCAGTCTTTTAAAATAAATCAAATATTTGTTTTTCTTTTATGGAAATCTAAGAATTATAGTGTTTAATATGGTTAACTATAAATAAATCACATGTAAGATAACTGCCTGCTTCTACTATAAATGTATATTTTATTTTAGTCTCAGTTCCTGGTGCTTTCATTATCAAAATCTCTTGCGTATAGCTGTTGACCAAAATACTGAACAGTGCTCAAGCAAGCTGCATCAGCTTTTAGTTTCTCAAGCCATAATTAATTTCTTAAATTTTCAAAAAAGAATGCCGGATTTTTTCATTCTTTCATTGAACTGACCATGAATTCTTCATCTTAGCACCTAAACTATGTAACTCCATTCCTATCTCAGTCAGAGATGTCTAAAAGTACTCAGACTTCAGACAACAGCTCAAGGAACATCTCTTTTAACCAAAAGAAGTGCAGCTATACTCATAGAGGTCACGTTCCATGAACCCTCTCACAACCCTTTATCCCTATTTCATCCTTCCTTATCTCATTATGTCATCTGCTTTCTTATTTCCTCTCATTCATCCTACCTCTCTCTCTCTCTCTTCTTTTCATCTCTCACACTTCCTTTGCTTTCTACTCCTCTTCCTTTGCATGCCTCTCACACATTTTCTATGCCTTCTTGCCATAATATCCTTTCCTGCAACTATTCTCACTTGCCTCTTCTAATGTCTGCACACCTCTCTATATAATGATATGCTGCTATCCTGGCAGCATAAGCCATCTCAGTTATTATAGCTACATTTTATCAAAAAAAGCTCTGCTAGACATAATTCTATTTTTACATCCATGTTTTGACATTGTTAACTGTTTATTGAACTAAATGTTGTAGCATATTCTTGCATCTGTAAATATGCATATGCTTTTAGCACATCCTTGTATTTATAAATGTTTTATTAATTTCCTATGTGATCCTAGTCACCCTAGCTGTGCCTGCAAATGGTCCATTGAGATTAGTGCACTACCCTGGTAAACAAATATAAATAAATAAATAACTAGGTTTCATTTATCAAATTTTCACTTATGTTTTCTTTTCATCTTTTTCAGGTTTCCTCTGATAATTTTACATTCTTTTCATCTCTTGCCTCATTCTTTTCAAATGTAAATCTATTCTTTGTGACTATCTCAGTTACTTGTTTCAACACTAGCTTTTGGACATTTCAATTTCCATATTAGTAAAGTCTGCATGTTCAACCACCCATACTTTTGGATTTGTAAATGCAGTTTCATTAACTTTATCACAATCAGGCTATCAATCTATATTCTATAATATGTTGTAGAAAATTGTGCTTTCACATGACTGTGCATTTCACATTATTTGCATCTCATTTTAGGACACTGAGCTAAGACATGCCCAGATTTTCAACAGAAATAATACAGTTTTGACTATCCAGCATAATGTAAAGAATCTCTAAATGATTTCAGTCTAATAACCAGAAGCAGATGTTCCTCAATTTAAAATTAAATAATTTCAACAAGAAACTTGTAGATATTCTTATCAGTTGAATACTGCATTATTATTTATTTATTTATTTAAGCTTCATTGATAGGGTTAACCCTAGTAGAGCAGTGACTTATTTTCATTTGAATTTCTCATTTATCAATAGCTCTTGACACTACTTGTTTGATTCTCAGCAATCCAATGATAATCACTGCTCTCATTGGCTTATGGGGTTGAACTATCTGAATTGCCTTGTTTTACCATCAGTTCCTAAGTAAAGACCTTTTTCTTTCTCCCTTACCATACTTTATATTACCTCACTACACAAACATTTCCAGGACTCCAGGTTGGTTCGGCTGCCTTCACTCTCTGTATGAGTCGCTCATCTGGTACATTCATCCTGAAGAGAAGATTTTTCCTTGTATTCTGGTTGAATTTCTCCTTAGCCATTGTGAACACTACCTGAATTATCACCTGAAAATAAACCTTACAGTCATCCAAAATAAATAATAAAGCTAAATAAAATATGAATACATAACTAGAAACAACAAAATCTTTCAAATTATCCTAATTAGGTTAATTCTACCTACCACATTGGTCCCTTTGGGTTTTAAAAAGATAATAATAGAAAAATGAATTAATGGCGTGAAAACAAATAGAGAATGTTATTCAGCCATTGTGAATTCTGTATAGAGTAATGATATTATTCATAAGTACACTGACCTTTTTGCATGTTTAGGAAGTTTAACTGGCAAATGTCATATTCAAATAAGTCCTAATAATATATTAATGATAGCTATGCTAGTAAAAGAACCAGTATTTCTCAGGAGTACACATGAACAGTAGTTAAATCAATAGGAAGATTGTGTACCATTAAAATATGATTATAACCAAAAAAAGTAAAGGAATGTTATGCTTAATGTTAAAAAGTAATAAAAACAAAAGTTTGTATTAATCTACAGCAGCTCAATAATCACTGTTTATATTGAATAAATGGTTTCAATCATATCAGTGCTGAGGTCATTTCAGTAGTAAATGCAAGCAATGACTCCTGCAAAAAAAGATGAGTGAAAAAGTTCCAAACTGTGCACATTTAATAGACCACTAGGAGGACCCATATTCCTGACACTTCTGTGTGTTATTTCACCAAAATCAGATGGGTTCCAAAGGGCAATTACAGAAGTAATAAACTGCTGAGAAGGCACTCCAACCTCAGCAAATAATGTATTTCTTTGTTTCCAGACACAAGCAGTATGATATCCTTATGGAACAGATTAAGACAGCAAATGTCCAGTTTTGAGTTATGTCAGAAAAACAGCAACCTGCTACAAAAGAAGTCAGAACAGTTGAGCAAATATCAAAGGCAGAAGACAAACAAATATTACAGATTGGCA
>NC_056725.1:1971488215-1971508511 GCF_019279795.1 Protopterus annectens | reverse complement strand
CCCCCACCTGCAAGGAAAAATGGGGCTGGACACTGAGGCATCCCTGTTGTATCCCTGGTGTGTGAGCTGTGTCACAGTATATACCCCTTACTGGGTAATGATCCGACATGTGGAATGTAACTGTAGACTACCGTCTGTACAGCACATGTTAGTGAGGGCTTCTGACATGTAGTTATGGCATACATATTGTTGTCAAATGTCTATCTCTCAACACACTAATCTTACTGCATAGCTACTTGCCAAGCTGACTGTCTTTCCCTGTACAGATGTGCAGATGACAGGTTTCCAGCTGGGATATGTACAGGCAACCTAAGTTTGATTGACACTGACATGTCTGTCCAGCTGTGTAAGAACTGGCACATATAGGAGATGTCACCCTGTACGTTCCACATGCCATGGGTACCACCACTACACTACCACAGTCAACAGAACATGCTTGGGTACAGGTCTCCATCACAGACACTAACCATGTGTTGTAATGCATGTTGCATACATGTCAACTTGATCACCTCAGTGACCATGTGCAGGAGGCCCCTGGAGGATTGGCTGATGCATGTCATTCCCACCCTGAGGCTCACCACAGTAGTGACGGTCAATAGATTTCCTGCTGCCACCTGGCAGGTGGCAAGATACCACTGTACACACAACCCCTACACAACCCATCTCTCCTTGGATAATAGCTAGGTACATGGCTATGACCACCTGCAGTGATGCACCCCTGTAGTGACACATGTGTATGTGTGCATGACTGTGTATAGCAGTGTCTGTGTGTTAGCACACCTGTACTTGAGAATTCCATGAGGGCCTTCACAACCAACGCAACACCCATTGCCATAGTCAGTTGTGGCTTCTGCTGTATGGGACAATACATGTACCCTGTTAAGCCGCCCCCCCCCCCCATACCGGCTACACAAGCCTTGCAGAACCAGCACTACAGTGTTTTACAAATGGGTTGATAGGCATGGGATACCCATTGTGTTCTGGCATGTGTGTATAGTTGTGCATGTCCGTATATCTGTAGGGCACAGCATTCTGAGGCTACATACGCCTATTACAATAACCATTGCCACACAGTAGTACAGATAGTTTTATTGCTGCCCATAGGTGAGGCATGACAATGCAACACCCTACTACGCATATGTCATGTGCATTAGATACATATCCCTGTAGTACCACTGTTGGGGTATACTATGTGTTGTATTGCAGTCATGGCCAATGTGTGATGGTGGGTATGGCAGAGTGTCATCATGGGTTTAAGAGAGTACAATATTCACTGGGGGATGTGGGTGCTGTGTAGACTGTAATTACACCAATGTACAACCAGTATATGTCCCATGTACCAATTTATAGTTACCACTGTCACCATCAACCATAAAGGCACAATCCAGGCTAGTTATGCATGTGCTGTGTACAGCGTACCTGCAACACATTGGACACATGATCAAGTTAGTTAGCAGCGATAGGCCCTGGTATCTCAGATGTGTGTCTGCCTGTTATGTGTCTGTTAATGTGTATATGAAGGTATGTCACACAACTTATTGTCCATATACACCCATTACATCCCCCATTAGCATACTGTACATGTCTGGGGATGTTCTGCATGTAACATGTAACATGGGGCACACCTCACCCTAAACACTGTGTGTTGTGTGCAATGTCAACCACGCACTTCAGTATCACTGCATAGCTAGGTAGGGTTCTAGTCCCAATGTTGCCAGGTAACGGTGTGTGTGTGTGTATGTGGATGGGTTTACATCAGGTTGCAGGGTATACACACCTCAGCGGGTCACCTGTTCATGTGGCACATGCAATAACCCTTTCAGTAACATGTGACATGTGTTCAACTGTACCCCAGATATGTCACAGCCATGGTGTCACCACAGTGCCATACCCCATTGTGGAATATGACTGCAGACCATCTTTGTGCCAACACATGTACACCTACAACACAAATGGATAACATTATAGGGACCACAACCAACCAGTGTTGCTAACAACTATAATGCATCATTGTTGAATGGCTACACTACCTGCCATATATGCATTACACGTTATGCCTTGCAACATGTTACACTGCAGTACTGTGGTACACTGCAGTACAGTCACTGTGTGCATCAGAATCATATTAGCCTGTCCCTGCATTGATGGTATGGATGACAGGAATGTGGCACAGGTATCATCATATGCACAGGACATCCTTGTGCTGACACATGTACACCTGCAACACAAATGGATAACATTATAGGGACCGCAACCAACCAGTGTTACTAACAGCTATAATGAATCATTGCTGGATGGCTACACTATCAGCCATATATGCATTACACTTTACTCCTTACAACATGTTACACTGCAGTACTGTGGTACACTGCAGTACAGTCACCGTGTGCATCAGAACCATATTAGCCTGTCCCTACATTGATAGTATGGATGACAGGGATGTGGCACAGATATCATCATGTGCACAGGGCATCCTTGTGCTGACACATGTACACCTACAACACAAATGGATAACATTATAGGGACCACACCCAACCAGTGTTACTAACAGCTATAATGCACCATTGCTGGATGGCTGCACTACCTGCCATATATGCATTACACTTTACTCCTTACAACATGTTACACTGCAGTACTGTGGTACACTGTAGTACAGTCACCATGTGCATCAGAACCATATTAGCCTGTCCATGCATTGATGGTATGGATGATAGGGATGTGGCACAGGTATCATCATATGCACAGGGTGTGATGTTGGTTTGCCAGAGGATGAGGGTGGGCCATACATCTGACACCATGTGTGTGTGGGTGAGGGGTGTACTGCATTGAGCTGGGCATGTTGCTGTAGTGTGTGTAGGTATGGCATTGCCCTAAGTGTGATTGTATAGTGTGTGGGTATGCAAGCACACACTTTTGCCATGTGGCTGCCCTACACAGGTGTTTATGGACAGCTGCAGACCATACCTGGCAGGTTGTGCAGTTCACTGCCTCTGGCCACAGACACGTGGACTGTGCCTGCCAGGGGTTGCATAAGCACATCCAGATACAGGCCTCAATGTGATACTCTCACCTGCTGATGACAGATGTCTGCTGGTATCAGGGCCCTCCTGGTATTGGCCAGGACCACGTCACGTGGCCTGTTGTGGTGTGGTGTGGACAGCACCCCCTATACTGCCAGGGCTGGTACTGCCACTATAAGAGCCCCTTGGTGTCCTAGTATGTCCATGTTGACTGCCAGCTGTTGGTGATGCTGGGCCATGTCCACGTGTCCTTCAACGCATCCCCACACACATTGAGACATGGACACACCACGGCCGATGAGGGCCATCATCTCACCATGCGGTCTATCCCATGAGCTCGGTATAAGCAGAGATGGCACCAGACATTTCACGGATGTTGTCACTTACAGATGTGAGAGCAGATCTCTGCAGCCTCAGGCCCTGTCTGGTGTAACACTCTATATGTGCTTGCTCCACCATGATAGCCTGAATCATGCGTCTGCTGGTACCAGCTATGTCACCTCTGCCAGGAGCATGATGTCCAGTGGCCCTACAATGAGCACCCTGGGACATCCGCCTCTGTGGTGCCCTGCCAGACATCCGGCTATGCCTGTTGTGACTGGACACAGTAGGCATGGTTACCACACTTTCCTGTGCACTGCCACCAAATGTCAGCCGTCCCTCCGCTATGGCCACTGTTGACAGGGTATGTATAGGCACTGAAACTGTGTGCGGGGTTGGGGTCGCTAAAAGGGGGATGTCAAATGTTTGCGCAGTGTCACCCCCTGACAACCTCACCTGTGCCTCAACAGTACTATCATCATCTTTGGTGTCTGTATGGACACCTACATCAGACTACATGCAGGAGGGACCATGACCCACCTCGCCATCTGTGGAGAAAAACAATAAATGCACTTTAAATACTGTACAGCATTGCCTAACAATGCACACACACGCACACACGCACACACACACACACACACACACACACACACACACACACACACACACACACACACACACAGCACAAAAACACACACACACATCGGTAATACCTACCTGTCCATGGCTTTACAGACAGTCCCACATATACGTCCATGTGGTACCCCATCCTACATCACACTTGTTAACATACACACATTGATACCACTCCTTAACATATCAATCCTATAAATGCCTACACAAGCGGTCACACCACAAGACCTGTTACTACATTACCTGCCTGACCTGTGTGTACTGGTTTTACATGGTCTCACTGCTGTCATTCGGTATGCACCCTCTGTATGTCTGGACATCATGAGCATGGCCCCTATATGTGTTGACTACTATGTTCTATCCATAATATCACACACTAGTGTGTCATGTGTATGTAATGCTCAGTACATGCCATATATGCTGCTCATTCAGCCTATCATCTGACAACTGTAATATTTGGAGACACTTCCTGGTGTTGACTAGTACTTCCCCAATGCATCTGTATTGCTGCATACCTGGGCTGTAGGTGACCTCCCTGCTGAATGCGATATTAAGGGTGTACCTGATGTCTACCTTACCTCTCGATGCCTGTTCCATGCTGCAGACCATATTATACTATCAGCTGTCCTGTGATTGCACACATGACAGGTATTCCTGGTGTGTAATGTGGCAGTCCATGTCCATGTGCTGCATGGTCCCAAAGGGAGGTACTGCTGTATGAGCACAACACAATCTCACATGTGCATACATGGCCACCTACACAAACACACACATGCACACACGCACCCTACATGCATCAACCACCCTCCACTTCACCAGAGTGACCCTACAGACAAACTAACTAATCACCAGGACACACAAACAGATGGATAAGCATACACACACACACACACACACACACACACACACACACACACACACACACACACACACACACACACACACACACACACACACACACACACACACACACACACACACACACACACACACACACACACACACACACACACACACACACACACACACACACACACACACACACACACACACACACACAGGTGAGGTTGCACAATGATAGTACACACAGTCCTCCTATAACCCATCTGTCAACATGCAGAACATATGGTACCTGGCAGCATGCAGTGCAGCTATAGTCAATCCATGCTGGCAAGAGTATACATGTGTGTGATGCATGTGCTGTGTCACTAGGTGAAGCCCCTTCCCCTGGATACCACTGCGCCCATGAACATGGTATTTCTGTGCACCTGTTCTGCACCCTGCCATGTACTGTGCACCACACCTTGCAAGATGTACAACCCATTGCGGAATGTGTATTACTGTGTTGGTTATGTCAGCTTTAATGCTCACAGCCCCTATGTTTTCCAGCAACACATACCTGGGATGATATGTGAATAGATGTCATTTATGAATGCCTGATGCCTGATGTATAGTTCTCAACATCAGTAGACCATGTATGACCAATCCAATACTCTTACACTAACAACCATTAGAGCATACCATGGCTATGGGGGTGTACACACCCTTCCTGATGTGACACACCCATCCGTGATCTGCATTGGGACCATATCACTGCATATCTTAACAGTACATGTGTCTGATATCTGACATATGTCCTGTACTTTCAAATGCAGTGTCTACAAAATGTGTTAGGTGTGTTGTTGCTGACCACGATGCATACACTCCGTGTGGTCATATGTGTGCTATGATGGTTTAACGCACCTCTTGTTGTATGTACTACAGGAGTCCCTACTCCTGGCGAGGGTATACCAGCGTAGGCCATCTGAAATTGCCAGTGTATGTTCAGTCTGCCCTACACATATCCCCCTACTCTGCATGATTGCAAGGTCGACTCATGTGCACATCCCTTGGTGTTCACACACTGCCATCACTATTGCTGTGGGGGTAGGGTTATGTCTGCTACAGGTCCTGCAACAGACTATGTGCAGATACTGCCATTCCTAGCATCCTTAGGATCTCTGCTGCAGTGTACTGGTGTGTCATGCTGACACCCCCCCTCCTTCAACCTTTTTGCAGATGCATGACAAGTAAGCCCTACACATGTGTGTCACTTTGCAGTGTCCCATACACTGAACACCACGTTATAGCCTAGTCCCAGCTGATAATGTGGACTACAGTAATTCCTTATGCCATAGTGTATCTCTGCAGCAGTTGCTATTGTCCTACAGGTATATAGACTGGTGTTGCACTGTATATGGGTGTTGTTCCAAACATGTCTCTACTGTAGGCCATGTCTCCCACCATTATGTTACTCCCTGTGGACACATTCCACAATGACAGGGTGTTAGTTGTCATGCAGGTGTCTGACATACCCTTCCAATACCCGATCATGGTCACCCCTGTGATGCCGGGCATTTCAAAGCAACAATACATGCACATGTACAGCACACATTCTGGGTAGGTGTGTTAGATGTGTGCATGGAATATACCATTGCCATTACATGCCTGGTGTGTTGGCAAGCATCTACATAAACTTTGCTCACTGGCTAAAGGCTACTGCCTTAGTGGTATCCAGGAGGGACCTACATAAGAGGATGGGAGATGCAATGTCAGTGGCCACACCTGTAGCAGTGCTACAGGGTGGGTGCAGTATTACAATACATCAATGGCATGTTTCCACAATACTACCACATATGGACATCTGTTTATCACTACTAAGCAGCAATACAATATACCTATGACATGTCAGATATGCATGCTCTACCTGCACCGATGCACATGTATACGCAACAGTGGTCTACTGATGTGCCCTGTGGCCTTACTTACATGCTCCTTGGCTGGTGTGTGGGTGCCACCCACCTTCACAAAGGTGTCCCGCGATTGGTGGCTGGCTGGATGGGCAGGTGTCATGAGGCTGACCAGGAGCTCCTCCACACATGTCAGGGGGAATGGATGGCATAGCCCCCCCTGTGGTGAGGTGATCCCCCTGGACTGCAGCAGCACAGCGATGGGCATTGCGAAGCAGGTCAGTACAATGATGCTGGACCTGCTCATAACTGTGGTTGTGCAGTCCGACATCATTGACCCTGTGAAGTAGGTCATTCCACAGGGCAGTCCACTCCTGCTGGTCATGGGTAGCCCGGCCAAACAGCACAGGGTAGCGCTGGATTAAATACGTGATCAGCACTTCATTTTTGGCAGCTGAATATGTTGGCAGATGTGCATGTGACATCTTGTCTGAAAGACATAAAAATGGAAACAGGACTGAGCAACTCATACAGCAAGGTTACCACAGTCCTTAATATACATCTCTGTCACCCCCCCCACCATATCAGTGACAACAAACTGTACACACAACTCATTAGGTATGGCTACAGCTTACCAACCAGTGGGACAGATATTGTATTGTACCACACTTTCTGCTATGTGTTTGTAGCCATGTTCCCTGTGTGGACACTATCATTGCTAGCCTGTTACAGACTATTTACCTGCATGCCATTGTCAGGGTCACTATGGTTCCATATGTGCCTGTGGTATGGCTGCTTTGTGATCGCTGCACATCTGACATTCTGTGTTTTTGGGGATATCTATGTATGCTGTTGGACATGTTCTGGGATTGTGTAGACTATTACTACCAACATATGCTCTATAACAGTGACACAATAGCATGTACATGTACTATTGCCCAGCAGAACTACCTCTCCAAACCCATCTGCCCATGTTACCTGGCCACATCACATGTGTGTTCCACTCTGGGGCCTCCTCATGTACAGGTCCAGCAATACCGTCAGGTGGAACCAACCCAGGGGATGTTATCCCCCCCGCGCCTGAGGGCACACACAGACATGTTCCTGTCCCCTAAGGTCAGGTCCAGGGTCTGTTCCATAACGGGCTCCACAGACACATGTGGGATCTGCTACATTACTCTGAGGCACCCAGTACACATTCACAGGGCTGACATGCTCCTCCTGCTCAGCCTCCAAGCCAGGCACCTTCAGGACGTGGACTGCTGTTGTGAATAGCAGTGGGTGAGAGACTTGTTCCCATTGTGTCCATATTGGGGCTCAAGGGACATCCACATCACAGGCCACACACAACATCCAGGGTGTTTACCCACCACGTGTCACATACCACCCCTGTAGACAGTTCTCTATATCTACCAACTCTGACAACCTCCACAACTATACCTGACATACTTCCCCATATTCCCATTTCATACTTCACAGACGAGAGCAATGTGGTCCCAACAAGGGGTTAACATGTGAAATACCCAATCCATGTTGCACACACTGACAGCTGTAGATATCTGTGTGTATTGCTATGTGTACTGTTTCCTCACACATAGTATGCAGCACTGTGGTAGTAATATAGGGGACATGTATTTACATACATATATGTTTGTGTGTGTTTGTATATATGTAGACATGTGCATATAGTTATATATCTATATATGTGTAGATATACATGATTTTGTATATATGTGCTCGTATATATGTCTACACATGGGTATCTGTATATTTGTGGACATACATGTATATATATATATATATATATATATATATATATATATATATGTGTTTATATATTAGATATGTGTACATATGTACACATATGCATACCATTTAGACATCAGGTCCACAATCTCACAACACCTTCCTGCACAGCTGCACTGTTCTGCCTTGCTACAACAGAGACAGGTGCCACATATGGACACAGCCTGACATTAGGGAGGGTATATGTAGGACCAGATTGCAGGTAACCCTATTACACACCTATGGCATTCCTGTATGCTACATTACAGATTAACCTGAGTATCCTGCAAGGGGTGGGCTGTGTATCCCACATGTCCATCATAATGGCATTACTTCCACCACCAGCTATTGGTTATGTAACATACATACTTCCCATTATGCAGCACACACTATGATGGCTTACATTTTGTCAGTCAGTGCTGATCTGCACATTTGACGGCTATGGCCCACTACCCACAGGGACAGACACTATTGTCTATAGCAGTTGTTCAGTTGAACATCATTACAACACCTGATGGCACATATAAATCATTCGACATCATCTATCCCATTATTATGGAGCAGGTACTACATTCAATTACATGCATATATACTTCACATATCTGTTGTGGGAATAATGTCTGTTCTGGATAGTTTGCTGGATGTAATAATATATATATATATATATATATATAAATATATATATATATATATATATATATATATATATATATATATATATATATATATATATATATATATATATATATATATATATATATATATTTTTTTTTTATTTGCTATGGCTTTGGCTTTCACTTCCACTTCTACTTTCACTCCCTCTCTCTCTCTCTCTCTCTCTCTCTCTATCTCTCTTTTTTGGTTTCTTTCCAGTAAATGGACTGAGCTGCTTTGAGTAGATTGCAGCATGGATTTTGTAGGTGATGTACATGATCAGGTGATGACCTCTGCACCAATCAGTGTCGTCCACTTTCTACCTGCATGTAGCTTGCTGTGTAGTACTTCCAATTACCACTGTCATGGCAGCCACCTACTATAAATCCCTACATCATGTGGGCATGGTCCCTTTACCTTTCCTGTGTGATGGACATCCTTCCTGTGTGTGGGCATCACTGTTACAGACAGCAGGTAGCAATACCTCTTACAGGAGAACCTGCACACTCAGGCCAGCTACATATTTGTAGGAGGTTCAAGAACTAGAGACAGAGTGTGAGTAGAGTTGTATGCATTGTACAGCACTGGTGTTGCATGGTTTGTCTGTACATATTAGTTTAACTTGGAATGCAGCCTGTCTGCATAGCTCTCAACTATGCACCTATTCTCTTGATGACCAGAGATATGCCTATCATGTTTTGTCTGTCCACCAAACAGGTCTTGTGTCAGATATTTCACTGGCAGTGTGTTTGTTGAGTGCAATCAGTACATGGGTACATCCATTTCTGTTTCTAACTTCATATTCCTGACTAAGGGTATGTTGCAGACTATCATGTAATACCAGCGACTTGCTTTGTGCATGACAACAGTTTTCCACATATGGGCCTATGTTCCAGCCTTTGTCCTCCACCTACATACTAGGCTTTGCACATATGACATAGGTTCATAGATTCATATGTTGGTACTAGGCTATCAGCCCTAGGGCCTATACAAGCCTAGCCATAACAATTCCCTGGCTATTTCTTCCCACACTATTTACTTCCATGGACTCCTGTCTATCAGGGTGACTGACGTGATCCCTGGGGTGAATTTCCTTTCTCCCATCCAATCGTCAAGGTTCCTTTTGAAGAGGGCCAAAGAGGTACTCTGCTTGACATGTATGGGCAATCTATTCCAGAGTCTGGGGAGTCTCTGTGTCAGGAACATGCTGTCAGGGGTTGTTCTTTCGTGGGTTGTGAGTATGTCATGCTGGCATTCCTGCCATCAGTCCACTGTTGTTGTGTACCCCACACACACGGTGGGGTTTGGGCCATATATGTGTGGGCTTCACCTACACAATACATGTGTGCCCTTATGCACTCCAGATGCCAGTGTATGTAGCAGTGGTATATAGCCCTGTATTATTGAGTCTAGGGGGGGATGCACCATAACTAACCTAGGCTGTTACAACATGTGGGGAATCAGGGGAAAGCTGCCTTAAGGTATCTGGATGCACATTACCATACAATCTTCCTCGGATAAATGCAGGCCTACTGCCTCCTGCCATACAGACTGTTCTGTTTGTCAGTGTGCTTGTGATGATGTCAGTTTTACCTTGTTATTTAACAATTACATCCCATTGTGTCAACTGAGGTCTTTACCCCCTAGGGATTGTGTACAGCATGTAGATAGAGGCTGCTGAACTATACATCTGCATTACTTACTTTAGATTGTTTGGTATCCTATGGCTCAGTCTGTCTTTACTATTGTACTACTTGAAGGCCTCAGCCTGGCCAGCAACATTTGTAAATCTTTCCAGACTACTGTATTAGTATAACTGTTTCTCAGTTGCATTACCCTGTTTATATGGATGTCAGTGTCTTAACAGCTATAAGACATGGCATATACAACTGTAATATTACACAAATAAAACTTTCCCATGTATGCAAATCTGTGTGTGGTGTTATACCCTTTGACCTCTCTGTGGGTATATGTTGCAGGCAACAATTGTAATTTGTTCTACATATGTATCTTACTATACATATCTTAGAGTGCGTATGTGTAGTTACATATATATATATATATATATATATATATATATATATATATATATATATATATATATATATAAATATATATATATATGTATGTATGTCTGTATCTGCATATATGTATCTGTATATATTTATCCTAGGGATGTTGATTGCTTCCAAATTGTACATTCCCTATGGGAGCCAGACTGTACTGCATCATAGGTTACTGATACCAGCCTGACATCATACAGGTGGGATGGAGTACTGTTAACATCTTGTACTCATGTCATGTCAGGTCCTGGTTATGGGATTTGCAACAGTTGGTAGTGTATTGCAGGGCAGGCATGTTTGTCTGGGGGGGGATACCTATTCATACAAGACGTATGTTGTTTGACGTCTCTCAACCCCATTAACGGTGCATGTGGAAATATATGTTTTTGTTATGCTCCCATTATCTACAGATGTATGTCCATATTTAACTACATATATATATATATATATATATATATATATATATATATATATATATAAATATATATATATATATATATATATATATATATATATATATATATATATATATATATATATATATATATATATATATATATATATATATATATATATATATATATATATATATATACATATAGATTGTCGACATATGCGACATATATATCTATAGATGTATGCATGTGTATATATATATATATATATATATATATATATATATATATATATATATCTGCATATACATATATGCTATATCTATTTAGATATTAATATATATACACACACACTTACATCTACATGTTGGCATACATTCCCTGTACTGTTGAATGACTGGGCTGGATGAGATGTTTGTGAAAACATCAGGGCTATGTATATCTGACATGTCTTAGTAGTAAATCATTTTGGCTATGGTATGCAGGGTCCTGGGTTCAATCCTTGCAGAGGCTGTGTATTTTTTTGCTGGGCAGAACAAGGGCCGTTGGATACAGAGTGATTAAGGCACTTATAAGCAGTTGTAAGTGGGTTTGTGGGGGTTTGCGCAGAGGTAAGCAGTGCTAACTTCCGGTTACAGTTTCTTATACCCAGTTAGCTTCTAAACTGCTTAACCTGTGTAGGCATTGCTTACCCCCGTGCAAACAGGCTTAAACCAGCTTACTACTGCTTAAAAGTGCTTACTGCCGCTTACCCCTGCACAAATTTCTTTAAATGAAAAGAAAAATTTGTTGATAGGAAAGTGGTGAAAAAGGTGCACAAAGAGGGAAAGACAGTAGTGAAAATAGCTAGGGATGTGCAGGAAGGGTGTAGGGAAGGTCCACAGATGTTCAGTTCTTCTACAGCAACAGCTATACATATGCACTGAATTTGGAGGTAGATTTGGACACTCAAACCCCTGGGTGAGAGGTGAGGACAACAATAATAAGTTGTGATGCCAATTAGGTCGGATTACGTGTCCTTTGGACATGTGTGCGAAATGGACAACTATGTATGGGGCGAGATTTTTTGGGGGGAACAGATTGCCCTTTTTTTTTCAGGTGAGAGTGGGATGTTGGGGTGGGATATTAGGTATATTTAGGGAGGTAGTTTGGGTAGGTTAACAGACAAGACAAACAAGACGCATACAGGGGCAGTATATGACACATGTGGGCGGTAAACACCTTGATGGGGAGGGATGTTGGGAAATCGGAAGCCCATGAGCCCTCTAGTGGAAACAGTGGGGCTGAGGTCCTCACCCATGGGCAGTCACCACTGCACCTTCACAGCCCCAAAGGTGGCTGTACTGGCAGCTGAGTCACAGAGCCATGCTGACCCTCTAGTTGCAACACATGGCCCTTAAGCTGGTGTAGTAGATCACCAAACCGCTGGGTGAGCTCGCTACACACCATGATCTGGACATGGTGATGGGTGACAGGTTCCTGTCCATTCTCACTCCAGGGGGGGGTGAGCCCCATCCCCTGAGGCAGGTCGGGCTCCAGATGTGCTTGTACCTGGAGCCATGGCCAGCTGACATGGGACAGGTGGGTCCGCTGGGACCGGACTTCCCAAACGTGCTATAGTGTTTAGATTTTATCATCATATGTGGGTTAGTAATAGTCAACACATTCCAGGGTTAGGTATAACAGCATGCATATATAGTTCCATTAACCGAGACACCAGATACGGAACAGTTGCATAGCAAACGGAACACATGCATATATGGGACCACAGTGGTGATAACAACAGCATGCAGGTACATTGATGGCACCATGCCACCAATGTTGGAATAATTCAATATAGCACATGCATGGAAACAAATTTAAATATTTATCAACCAATAGGACATCACCAAAACAGTGGAGTCATTACATACTAGTTGAGGTGGGTATGTAGTTTTTTGTTGGAGATATGGAGGGGGAGAGAGAAAAATGTCAATTAACTAGTATTTACCTGTAGTCCACATTACTTTCCTTGTCAATGCTGTTATCTGTACCTTACAAGTATTACTAGACTAGCATATAGCCTTAGTTTGGACAGTGATATGGCTATCATCATCATTATACATGAACTGGTTTTACCTGCGGTATACACCTCTTACCTGGTATACCTGTGGAGGCAATGTTTATTAACACTAACGGTTTCTACACATACTCCCAGATTCTGGGTTGATGTTGTGCACATAGCTGTCCATATCTTTCTGCACAAACTCTGGCCATGTCTTGACCACATGCAGGTGTACCAGGACATATTTAGACTATTGCCCTCTTCAACCTTTAGTGACTTACCACACACATATACATGCTTTCCTACACAGTTATATTATGTAGCACAGTGTGGGTGACAGTGATCAGTGATACTTTATTATTCAGAGCAACTGCAACACTCACATTTCCATTCAATACCAGTGTAAATAGTACCAGTACAGGGTATCAAGGTTTTTATTTCTCGGCACAGTGTTCATATCCGAAGTGCCTGTGGGAGCAATGTTTGTTAGCACTACCTGAATGTCGCCACACAAAAAGTTCTAAATTACACATTAGTATTATGCACATACATCTCACTCTGTTACTGTACACACTCTGGTCACAGATTGACAATATGGGGGTGTAGATAGGACATACTTGGCTTATTACTCTCATAACAGTTTTGGGAGTTGCTAGAGTGACAGGTTTGTTCTCATAGATATGTGACAATCAGTTGTAATCCCTGTTTGCTGCCTTAACATCTGGGATCATTCCACAGACTACCCAGGGGGACAGGGTGACAGGCAGCAGATATGGGACCATACACTGGACATTCTGATCTTATCTGTACAGTTGTGGGGTATGAATTTGTATGCAGCCTACTTCCATTCCAAGGATTCAGACCATGGCTGTTTCTGCTACAACCTAAACACTGTCCATCAGAGTTGTGTGTGCTATATAGATATTGTGGTATAGCTCCTAGCTGCTTTGTGTCTTACAATTCCCCTGTGGTTTTGCATTCTGACCTTGCATTACAACACTCTTATACAGGATTTCCTATACAGTTATATTTTGTAGGAAAGTGTGGATGACACTGATGAGTAATACCTTATTATTCAGAGCAACTGCATCAGTCACAATGCCATACAATACCAAAGTAAACAGTACCAGTACGGGGTATCATTCTTGTATTTCTGGGGACAGTGTTCGTATCTGACAGACCTATGGGAGAAATGTTTGTTAGCACTACCTGAATGTTGCCACACACAGTAGCAGATTCCACATTACTATTATGAACATATATCTCACACTGCTACTGTACACACTCTGGCCACAGCTTGACATCATGGGGTTGTAAATGGGACATACGTGGCTTCTTACTCTCATAAGGTTTTGGGGAGTTGCTAGTGTGGCAGCTTTGTTCTCTTAGATGTGTGTTAGTTGTATTTCCTGTTTGTTGCCTATATGTCTGGGATCATCCCACTGATTTCCCAGGGGGACAGTTGACAGGCAACAGATATGAGCCACTTTACTGGACATTCTGGACATACCTGTGCAGTTGTGGGGTATGATTCTGTATGCAGACTACTACCACTGCCAGGATTTGAACCATGACCTGGTGTGCTAAAAATGCCACAGTTCACATCTCAGTTGCATGTGCTATTCGGGTTTTGTTGTCTGCCTTTTCCCTGTTTTCTGTCTATATGTATCTCAGTTGTACTAAATGGCCTCTGGGGATTAAACCAGTCATATACAGGCATTCCTACACATTCTATTTATGGTGCACAGTGTGGGCAACAGTGCTTAATACAACAGTACTATTACCTGATTGCAAATCTACATTACCATATGATACCAGAGTATATACATGCAGTTCAGCAGTTAGACCTTTATTGTCAGGCTATTACACTTTTATTTACATACAATCTATATGAGACTCTTCCTGCCATATTCTCCAGTGTATTCAGTACTTGCCTTAAACAATACAGGTTTTTTATAGGTAATTAATTTACTAATACTTTTAGATTTATTTCCTATGACAGTATATGTAAGAGTATTACTGACCTGCCTCGTGTCACAACCTCTCCGGGTGGCTTCCATGGGCCTACTGGTTCACAGTTTGCTCACTTACAGCTGTGGAGGATATAAGAGGAATATTTAGCCATACCTATCCATAAGATACATGAGCTGGCAATTATTACACACATAGTGGAGTGATACTTACACACATCTGGGACAGCCCCTGCCATTCTAGCCTCTTGGATCCACTGCTCCAAGACGTCCCCCTTACGCCACTTCAGGTCGGTACAGTGATGCCTGACCTGCTCACCAGTTCAGTGGCACTGGTGAGGTCATGGCGAGATGGTCCCAGGCTTCCGCCTTATATTGGGAAACCTGGTACTGGCTCTGCAGCAGTTTCTGCTCATGGTCTTTGATAAGGAGTCCTGCCATGACTCTGGACTCCTGAATGCACCAGTGCTGCACCCGTAAGAGCACACCTTCTCCCCTTACTGCCATTGTGCCTGCAAGGGGAAGCTACAACCAGTTATGAGATGTATTCCCGCCTGTTGGGTTTAAGTAGGGCAGATTTTCCGCACTTTTCCGTGATTGGCCAGTTTCGAAAAGGCTAGGCTGTGGGAAAACCTGCTGACCTAAGGTTGGCATTATTTAAAGGGGTATACCACTGGGCACATTGAGTTAGCTGGCCTACACATTGCTTACACCTCCTACGCTGGCCTGTGCAATGCTTAGCATTGCTTACATTAGACTTTGCATTATATTTTCTTTTTGGCATTTATTTATTATTCATTACATCTTATTTATATGCCTGGTATCCATGATTCATTTGTACGTACACTGTATGGGATCCTTGTATTTTATTGGGGACTTCAACACTCTATTACAATTACACCTCACATCTGGGCTTACTGCTGTACTCCAGTTCACATATTTATGTTATGTAGTGGGTTATGGAACATATGAGTGTATACTGATTCCTTTCACAGGTTCTGTTTTATTTTACTATAGTGAGGACTTGTTTTGTGATACCTCATTTTTTGGTACTGCTTTGATGGGCTGGTGGTGAACTACTGTGACTATAGTGTATAGGGTCCTGGGTTCAAAACCTGCAAGGCTGTTTATTTTATTGATGGGTAGAACAAGGGCCATTGGATACAGAGTGATTAAGGCACTTTTGAGCAGTTGTAAGCGAGTTTGCCTGAGGGTAAGCACTACTAACCTCTGGTTAAATATACTTACAGTGCATTAGCTTTAATATTGCTGAACCTGTGTGCACATTGCTTACTCCCACACAAATGGGCTTAAACTTGCTTACTAGTGCTTAATGATGCTTACAATAGTGCTTACTCCCGCTTACAAATGCACTGATTTAGACAGCAATATCTAATGGTTCTTGGGAAGGCAGGGGATTTGGAAGCTTTGGAAGAGTTGTCATTCATTACACATTTTACCTTCCATTTGTATTCATGATTCCTGTGTACATCTGTATGGGGCACATGTGCTTATCTGGGGATTTTGCAACATTATAACACTGACACTTCACATGTGCATTTAATGGAGTACTCCAGTTCACAATTATATGTTATTTAGTAGGTTATACAGCAAAATAATGTTCATAAACTGGTTTCGCAAGGTAAAAGGAATGTACTGCAGTGGGACTCAAAAAAAAAAAAGGGTTTGTTCATTTTATTTGTATTTACTATTGCTGTTGTACATGTGGGGGAATGTTGCTGGGGATACGCGGACACCTATGAGCGGTCTCGGTCATTTCTTTGGCCTTTCTACTGTTCTTCATTGTGGGGGAGTGTATATTCTGAGAGTTCTGCTCTCAAACTCACCCCCTGCACTCTTACATGCTCCATGTAAAATTAGGAACTCAAACAGCGCACCTTCATTTATATGCATGGCGCACTGCCGTCCTGCTTCTAAACGTCCGCTTCTATGCAGGACTAAGCTAGTCCTGCATGGAAGAATAGTAAATCCGGGGGAATGTCTTTCAAATTTGTCTCAGGTTTCTTATCTAGTGATACATAAATTATATGCCTGTGGGTAAATGCTGACTAAGTAATATAAAGAATAATTTATTAACTGTACTCCCTGACTCTACTTTCTGATACCCAGGTTCACCAAAAGACCATCCTCAGCTTACACTTTTCCCTAATCAGTGTATTTTACAATAATTATTTATGAGGAAAATTATATTCAGAGTATGCCTTTTAAGTGAAAGCAGCTACAGAATGGGGCTTAGCGACAGGAACTGGGCCGATGAGATAGGCTACAGGAAGACTTTTCTTTCCATTCTAAATCTTTTAAAGTACTATCTTATGAACAATTGTCATGCAGTTTGTGAGGCACTTATAACTATATTAAAAAAAATTCTACAGGCGCTCATGATGTTCTGTTATTTCCTTTTAAAAGAAATGTACAAATTTCAAATGAATATGTATCTATTTCATTGCAACTTCTGTACCTCTCAGTCCAAAATTTAGATTTCATGAACCATGTGAAGATATGTTAACATCTATATGCAGAGAGATGTAACAGACAGGCACACATATTAAAGCAAATGTCCATGTGTGTTGAAGATGCACTATAGACATTCAGCTTTAACTGCCTCATGTAAAGTCTTTACATTGTATGTAATACTGTTTTTATTTATTTTTATTTATCCTTTTTTGACTGTGTTAGTCTCACTAGGCTAGACTCCTATTTTTAGGGGAGACCCAAGGTGGTATTAATACTACTAGGTCTAATTTTGACAGGGCATTGGGGAACTTCCCCTAATCTTTTGATTAGTTGCTTTGGGATCTTTTATATCCACCAGAGCTACCACCATCTGAAGCAGATGGGGCCTCACGTTAACATCTTATCCAAAGGACGACACTCTCAGGAGTGCAGCACCCCCCTTATGCTGCACAACAGTGTCAGAAATTGATCTACCTGGTGTGGGAATAGAACCCACAACCTTTGGCTACTTCTGATCAAAATTCAGAAAGTCAGTTCACAGACAAATGACCGATTTTTTAAACAATGAACTCATGAGACATCAGCATGATTGGATGTAATTTGCAAAATTTATTCAACAAATAACTAAAACACAATAAATTGTCAGTGAAGTTTTCAGATCTTTTCAGTCTTAGCGGTCATGATATTATGCACACATAAAATTCACCCCCCCAACATGCACATATACATTGTGAGATATATATATATATATATATATATATATATATATATATATATATATATATATATATATATATATATAAACACAAACACACAAGTAATCAGTTGTCAAATACTATAAATATTTGATGCAGTAGTGCAGTGGTTTTTCATTCCAAACAACAAAATCTGCAGTTTTCAGTAGATGGTGATCATTAGTTATAATACTCAATAATCTCATTGTATAGTTATAGATTCTAAAGCCATTGCATCCAAACAGTTGTTATGCAACGATGTGCACCCTGCTGTATGTAAACTGACATCTAACAGGTTGATCATAGTTTTGGAGAACTGAAACTGGAAGTGTTCCATAAGGATTAGTCGATCCTCGTGGAGGGAGTTGGGAGTCCAGGGTGGACTACAGAGAACTATTTTGGCAGTTGAAGTTAGACGTGGATAGACCCCCTGGTCTCAATGATCATATTAGTATAAACAGTGTTTTAAAACTTAGGGCTGCTAAATTGTAAAATTTATATTTATATTTTTATGTATTTACTAAATATTTTGCTGTTATTAGTATTGTATTTATTGTTCTGAATGACTGATGTATTTTATATATGCATTTTTCCTATTTTTATTTAATAGGACATTTATTGTTATAGCAGGGTTTTGACATTGATTTTATGAACTGGATTTTAAGGTTTAAACCAAATACACCTCTATTTTAGAGTGGATGTAACATGCATCTTCTGAATACTAGAGCTGCAGTTCATCTTCATTATGCTTTTAATTAGCTTATTCCATGGTAATTATTTGATGCTATGCACACTTAACTGATTTATGGATGTGACTGGTTGTGCTTCATTATTTAAATGTACTGGATGGGGATGCTTCTTTGTTCTGAAGAAGTCCAGTATTTTATTGGGTGAAAGCATGCTAAACTGATATTTTTGTGAATTTCTGCTGTTAGTGTTGGTGAACATTAAAGGCTATTTTTTCCTTGGACCTGCTGTCCTGATTGTCTTGGGGTGACGTGATGAATTAGCCGCTAGAGAGAACACTAGTACTGTGAGGTCTGATAGTGCAATGTTTGTTTCAGAAACATTTTAATGAGACAGTAATGAGGTCTTTCTCATTATGACCATTCTTGTTGCTGAATCACATTCTCTTGCTATTATGAGAGTTGACTGACCAACAATGGATACTTAGCATTAAGTGTTGAGGATTGTGGTGAATCCTGGGATTGTTTACTTTTAGCAACTTAATGTCTTGCAGTTACACAAACCATCAAAAGAGAGAAGTGTTCTGCAAATACTCTGTCTGATTGGGGAACAGTTGCTGGATGGGTTTGTCCTATTCAAAATGTTTGATTCTTTGCTTTATGGAACATTTAAACATAAAATACTAATCATCCATGATATCCACATCCTGCCCCCACCTCCCATTAAGGAAATCATGGTAAATAATTTCTCCAAAGCCAACTTCATTCTTAATGTGATCATGACACC
>NC_056725.1:1971448949-1971487715 GCF_019279795.1 Protopterus annectens | reverse complement strand
ACATTGCCACAACAGTCAGGAAATCCTTCTATGTGGCACACCTCATCACTAAGGGCTTTTCATCCAGAAAAAAGGAGGTAATTGTCCCACTGTATTCATCCCTCATTTGACCCATTATAGAATACAATGCCCCTTTTGGTATGTACCTCTCAAGAAATCTGCAACAACTGGAAAGGCCGCAGAAATACCTCACTAAAAGAATGACAGGCCTAAAGCAGATGCCTTATGCTGACCATCTAAAAAAAACTCCACCTATACTCTGTCACATATCGTCTACTCAGAGGTTCTCTCTGCTTAATATACAAGGCCATATCAATCCCAGAGCTGTTGGACATGCTACACTTAAAGAAATCCCAATCTCTCAGAGACACACGCTCCAGGGATCCAAACCTTGTCATTACAATGAGCAAAACATGCTGGAGGAATAGGTTCCTGACCCAGAGACTCCCCAAACTCTGGAATAGACTGCCCATACATGTCAAGCAGAGAGTCTCTTTGGCCCTTTTCAAAAGCAACCTTGATGATTGGATGGGAGATAGTAAATTCACCCGCGGGATCACATCAGTCACCCTGCCAGACAGGAGCCCATGGAAGTAAATACTGTGGGAAGAAATAGCCAGGAAATTGTTATGGCTAGGCTTGTATAGGCCCTAGGGCTGATAGCCTAGTACCAACCTATGAACCTATGAACCCCAAGAGATCACCCAGGACCATGTGCCCATAGGTTCATAGGTTCATAGGTTCATACTAGGCTATCTGCCCTGAGGCAATTATAAGCCTAGCCCGATTCTTTATGGCTTACGCCACCCCTTGATTTGAGTATACTGTGCCCTTTAAGGTTTAGTTTACTGTGCCTCTGTCTAATAGTGACACGGGAGTAATCCCTGGGACAAACCTACGATCCCCCATCCACCTACCGAGATTCTTCTTGAAGAGATTCAGTGAGGTGCTCTGCCTCACATGAACTGGAATTCTATTCCAGAGTGAAGGGAGCCTCTGGGTTATGAACCTGTCCCTCCAGCAAGTTCTATTTATTTCTGTGCTGAGGTTCAAGTCCCTCAAGCGTGTGGCTCTAAGGGATTTAGATTTACTGAGGTGGAGCATGTCCATTAATTCTGGATTTGACATAGCTTTGTATGTCAGGCATAGATCGCCTCAAAGTAGGCGGTATGCAACTGAGTAGAGCTGGAGTTTTTTTAACCGAGCAGCATATGGCATCTGTTTGAGACCCTTGATCCTCTTGGTGAGATACTTTTGGGGTCTTTCTAATTGCTGCAGGTGTCGGGTAAGGTACATCCCGAAGGGGCATTGTACTCTATGATGGGCCTGATGAGGGATGAATAAAGGCACGATTACCTCTCTTGATCTAGATGTGAAACCCTTCGTGATGAGGTGGGCTATGTAGAAGGTCTTTCTAACCACTTTGGCAATGTGGTTTTCAAAGGAGAGATTGCTATCAACTTGGGTCCCCAGGTCCCTAATAACTTTCTCTGTACTTAATGGGTTTCCGCCTATGTGGTAATTTGTGGGCACATTGTTTTTGCCAAAGGGTATGACTATACATTTTTTGGCATTTAGCTTTAGACCATGGCGCTGGCACCAGTTATCTGTCTCTGTGAGACCTTTTAGAAGGATGTTTGTGTCAGCTGGAGAGTTGATTATGGCGCCCAGTTTGCAGTCATCTGCGAACTTGGTGAGCCATAGTCCTCCCACGTTTGCCTGTACCTCGGAAAAGTATATACCGAACAAGAGTGGTCCCAGGACAGAACCCTGTGGGATGCCACTTGTGATTGGTTTCAAATCTGACATGGCTCTAGCAACTCTCACTCTGTGGGTTCTGTCTTTGAGCCAGTTTGCGACCCATCTTGTGGCATAGGGGTTTATATTTAAGCTGGATAGCTTATCTATGATGCCCGAGTGGGGTATTGTGTCAAATGCCTTTGCAAGGTCCAGATAGGCTGTGTGGACTACCTTCCCTTCATCTATGGCTTTGGTGACTGTTTCGAAGAAGTCAACCAGGTTCAAAAGGCAGGATCTGCCCTTGACAAAGCCAAACTGGGTAGGATCTAGTGTCTGTAGGTCCCCAATATCTTTGTTTATGAGCTCCATGATGATCCTCTCCATAGCCTTGCAGACTAAGCTAGTCAGGCTTATGGGGCAATAGTTTCCAGGGTCCGTAGAGGCTCCACCTTTGTGGAGTGGGACCACTGTTGCTGCACACCATTCTGTGGGCACATATCCTGTAGTGAGGCTGAAAATGTATAGCTGTTTTATTTGAGGGATTAGTTCCTCTTGGAGTTCATGTAAGACGCAACCTGGGATACCATCTGGTCCCATGGAAGCAGTGTTTTTTGCTTTGGAGAGGGCAGCCTTCACCTGAGCATCAGAGATGTTTGGGAGGCAGCCCTCTGCTGGGATTGATACTTGCATTTTTGGGGAGGAGGGGGTGGAGAAGTTTGCACTGAACCTGTCTGCCAGGATATTGGCGATGTCTGTGGGTTCAGTGTATTTTTTGTCATTTAGAATCAACTCAGAACAAGTCTGGGAGTTGCATCCCAGGTTTCTAACATAACTGAAAAAAGCCATTATGATTGTCTTTGGTGTCCTGTGCAATTTTCTCTCGAAGCTGGCCTTGGAGGATTTTATGAGGGATCGTAATTTTTTGCTAGTACTGATCAGAGATGCCTTCCCTATTAGGGATTTTGCTCTGTCATGTAGTAGCTTCCTCCTTCTGTTGTACAGTTTATTTATGGCAGGGGTCCACCAGACTGGACGCCTGCCTTTGGATGATTGGGTCTTGGTTTTGTTTGGGATAGCATGATCCATGCATTCCTGGAGATGTCCGTAGAATGCATTTATATAGGATTCTGCAGTTTGGGCCATAGTTTCCACTGGCCCTGGGGCCTTGAAGGATTCCACTTCAGTTTTGAGAAGTGAGAAGTTTGCTTTTGAGAAGTTTTTCACTGTGGTTTCTGGGCTGGGGGTGGGGTCGGGATGTGGACATCCAGTGATATTAATTTATGGTCTGATCTTACCAATGAGGGATATACTTCTGGTGTGGAGCACAGAGTCCCCATGTTGGTAATGATCGGGTCTAGTATGTTGTCCCCTCTTGTGGGAGTGGTGACTAGTTGTTCCATAGCATTTGAGTTTATAATTTCCAGGAACCTTTGGGCTAAGGTGTTGGGGCTTGAGTAGTGCTCCCAGTCAATGTTTGGGTAGTTGAAGTCACCCAATATAATGGTGTTCGGAGAGATCTTCATGTTCTCCAATGTTTTCAGGAAAGCTGAGTGGGATTCCTGACTTTGAGAGGGTGGTCTGTAGGATGCTATAAACTGAAAAGCAGTCTTGCCCACTGTTAGTTGCACATGGATGGTCTCTGATACTGCAATGCCACTAACCTGGAGGTGTGGATATCCTTGATAAATATGGAAACTCCCCCTCCTTTTGTGGTTTGGTCCGGGTTTTGGGGCCGAAAAGCATGATATGAGGTATAGCCTGGTAGTGTTGGGGTGCTCTCTGGAGCCTTGAACCAGGTTTCTGTCACTGCACAGATATCGATGTTCTCCATACTGAGGAGAGCTTCGAGTGTGTGCATCTTGAGGTTAAGACTTCTGGTGTTTAGCAGCATTACCCTTAGTTTCTTGTTCCTTGTGCTGTCTAAGGGGGTGGGTTTGACTTTTGAGCCTTGCCTTGCCCAAAAAAGGCACTATGGGGGTGGCAAGAGCCTTTGCCAATATCCGAAAGCCCAGTGGTGACAGGTGCAAGCCGTCCCTAGCGAAGCAACGTGGCTTGTCGAGCATGTCATCCCAGGCTGACAGACACTGGATCCCCTTTGAATGACACCAACATTTTAGCCAATTGTTAAAATTGATCATTTTGTCTTTGTACTGTGGCATCATTCTAGGTGAGGGTAAGATGCTGCTCAAGGTCAGGGTCATACCAGCCTGGGCTACATGATCAGAGAGCTCCTCTATGTCTCTTTTCATGTAGTCCAGGGAGGTATGTCTCAGGTCATTCACACCAGCATGTACAATGACTGAGTCATATTTGTATTTGCTTTGGAGTGACCTGAGTGCTTGCGTTATGTGGCAGATCCTAGCACCCGACAGGCAGCTCACCATGACCTTCTCTTTATTCAGCCTGGTGAGTGGGACGTCAGTGTGTCTGACAATAGAATCACCTATTACAAGAGTATCAGGTGTGTTATTCAGCCTTAAGGGCTGTAACTGCTTGGCACACTGACTTTGTGGGCTATGTGTTGTGTGTGTTTTGTTTTGAGGTAGGGACACACCTGCATGGGACATCTGCACTGCATGCTGCATTCTTCTGCTATTGCCATAAACAGGTGGGGTCATATTGCACCCATTACCCACAGCAGGGATATGACCAGAGAGGTACCTGTGGGTGGTGTTTATGTGAGCTGGGTGCATGTGTGCTATGGACACTAGTTGCATCTGACACACAGCTATGCATGGGGCATTCCAATTCTGCTGGCATGTGCAGGTACATCAGCTGTTTCCCAATACATCAGTCCTACCTCCTTTGTGATCTGCATGTGTTCGGGCAGACATCACCGGTATCCCCTACTAAGGACCAGTTAATCTAATGCATACCTGTATGTACACTTCCAAGGGTGTCTCCATTTCACAGTGACACAATATATACTGTATGCCTGGGGTACTTTCCCCCATGTACTACTTGTATATCTAGCCCAACACCCATGCCATGTCAGTCTTTCAGACAGTGACACATATTACCATGATACATTTACAACAGCTTACTGTTAGCAGGTGTTATACTGGTGGGAATTGTCTTTGGCACTGCAGTTGTGAGGGCAATGGCCACCAGGTCTTACCTCAACATGCATACATACTGACCACTCTCACACAATATGAAATAAACACCAACCAAACAGACCTGCATATTGTGCAAATACTACAACCTATCCTGCTACCTTGGCCACCTCTAGGCATCTGTGCTCCTCTGGTATTATACCTACTCATACATTTTACTACATTTCTACACAGGATTGGGAGGGAACACCTGACTGTTACTACATTTCTATGCTGGATTGGGAGAAGGGGCACAACTGACTGTTTCTACATGTTTACATAGGATGGGAGGGCACACCTGGCACTTGTACACATTTGCTGTGACTGTACTGGTATGTCAGGTACTCCATTTCATTCTGTATTCTAACCTATCATGCTGACTAGAGGCATATCAGTGTACTACAGGTCTTAGCTTTGGTTGACCTACATATTAGTGTCTGACTTTCTTCCTTTCAGAACTAACATACCACTACCTGACCTGCTGTAGTCTGTCTGTGTAAGCCTGGGGGAAAGGCTACCCATAACATCATTCAGAGGCCATAGCACAGCTTCTGTTTGCGTTTGTCTACACTTGAGTGCTGGCTGACACAGTTGTTGGGTATGAGAACCTCCATGACTGGCATGTGTGAGTCATATGGACACACATGGCCACCAGCACATTTCCTGCAGTGGGTTTTGTCACCCTGTGTAGTACTGGCTACTATGGTGACTCCATTATTTGTTACATATGTCATGATGCCACTATGTGTGTCTACTATCTGCTGCCATACCATTCAGCCACCCAATTCCCTTGCATGCTCACATCCATAACATAGATACAGGTAACAACACATTCTACTCCATTCAGCAATTGGTAGGTTGATTGACTTACCTTGTAGATGTGCCAGTATTGAGGATGGTGCTGGAGGGCTGCCTATATCAGATGCACATAGTACACTCCCTATACATGGTTGAGCACAGGTAGTGTCATTTTTGGCATCCCTTTTACTGTGTGTGCGAGTCATATAGAGGTGTCATTCCCTGGGTCCCTACTGTGTCAGTGTATGTGCTATGCATTGCGTCTTTGCTTTGACCTCAGTATACTGGGTGTGCCTCCATCTTCCTACTGGGGCAGGTTCAGGTTGTTCCTCCACTGAGTCACTCTGTGCCTGTGCAGGCCTTGGCATTGGTAGGGGGCTGTGTGGCCCTGCCCGGTGCTGTTCCTGCTGCAGCTGTTTCTGCAGGATCATATTGTGTAGCATGACACATACCATAACAATTTGAGTACATGCAGCTGGTGAGTACTGCAAGGCTCCACCAGATGTGTCCAGGCACCAGAACCATTACTTGGGCATCCCAAACACACACTCTATTATAAGTCTGGTCTGTGCATGTGCCTCATTATGGCATTCTTGTTCAGGTGTGTGTGCATTTCTGATGGGTGTCATCAGCCACAGCTCCAGTGCATAACCAGCATCTCTCACTAGGTGACCGTAAGGGATGTCCCCATTGGCGAATCTCTGGTACAGCTGCATCAGATGCCAGTGGTGGGAATCGTGATAGCTTCCAGGGCAGCCAGCACACACATTCATTATAAAGCCCTGGGCATCACACATAACCTGGCAGTTGATGGAGGGGAAGCCCTTGAGGTTGATGTAGACCCTACCCTGATCACCGGGTGGTGTTTTGATGCATATGTGCGTGCAGTCCATAGCACCCACTACCTCAGGGTATTTTGTTATTTGGTGGAAGAGATGCATATTGCTGGCCAACACTTTACGGGTGTTGAGGAAATAGATGTGCTCACCAGCATGTGCTGACATGGCATCCAGGAACTGGTGGAATACTCTGGATGCTGATGTCTGTGAGATCCACATGATATCCCCAGTTGAGCTTTAGGAGGTCCCTGTGGCTAGTATTCCTAGACCTACACATACTTTGGTATCCACTGGGATGGATTCCCCTCTGTCGGTTCAGTGCGTCAGGCGTGGCCAGTACAGCTCAACAATTTGCTGTAGGAGGTCCCTGTCCACCCTATAGCACTCCACTATCTCCAGCTCATGTAGCCCCTGGTAGGTTATCCTGGGTCTGTACACTCTTTTCCATCTCCTCACTGTAGGTTGGTCAACAGCATTCACATCCTCACCACCCTTAGCCTCTTCCACATGTTGTTGTATGATGCCTGCTACAGCCCCTATCATTTTTTTGTTTTGTTTGTTAAAAGTTCCCCACTTGTATACACTGGTGGTGTAGAGTATAGGAAAAACAAGAGGGGATGGTGTTTGCATAGTTTATAGTAGTGTTCTGGGCTGGTCTTGTCTGTTGCCTGTGTTGCCTAGCTATGCTAAGCTAGGAGCAAACCTGAGCCACAGGGCTCCAATCCACTTACAGTATGCCCGACACACTATGATGTCAGCTAACGTCTAGGCTTGCACCAAGCTATTCCTGCTCTTACACTGTTGGGAGCTGACTAGCATGCAGGGAAAATCTGGTATTCACTATCATTCCCCTAATTTGCATAGGATTGTCTGCTAATGTATAGTTACATGTCCCACACTGAGCCTCCCCCCTTAGCAACCACTATTCACTGGCCATATTGTCTTCTGCCTGCCATTGACTATAATGGCAGAATAGTAATTTTAGTTAGAATTCTTATTTTATGTTTATTTTCTTATTTTCCCCCGATCCCATTTTCGCACTACTGCCCTACGCTTAAACAGACGAAATCGCCTAAAAAATTAAAAGTTGATTTTTTTTTTAACTGTTTTCCATGCCAATTGCCTTATACTTGGCCATTGGCATGTTTTCGGAATGACATCCACCTTTTATTTGGAGATGTCATCGCTCCGTTTTGGATTTTGCAGTAATGTACTCTGTTATTGGTGGAGTACATTTCTGCATATTACACTAGTCCTGCACAGCTGGTTTCCAGCTTCCTGGATTGCAAATTCACCTCATTTGCATGGATTTCTCCTGAAAATGGGGTAATTTGTACACAGGGGCTAAGTCCATGCAGGAGTAGTGCAGGAGCACTTGTGCACATCCCTACAGGTTATTCCTGGATCACACGGCAGACATATTGCCTGATGGAGCTCCTGCACTAATCCTGCACGCCATGCAGGGCTTGCAAAATCTGGGAAATTATTCCATGTTTGTTTTATGTCACTTTTATAACAACTCACTGAACTGGATGGTCATGTGGGTTAAGCTAATACAGTGGATTCCAGTTATTTTATGATGTCTTACCCAAGGTTTCATATTTAATACTAAGGAAAAAAAAAACACTTTTTATGTGTGGCACCTCAGTTCAAGACTTCCTTAATTTTCAAAATTTCATGGGCAGGCATTTTGGCTTATTGTGTCAAGCTAGTAAGCTGGTGTGATTCATTCCTTTGCCAATTCCCATGCATGGCGGGATGAATACTTGTCACAAGGAAAACTCTGTTCTCTGAAAAAGTGTATTAAAGTAGGAAAAGTGTGCTTCCATAGCTTAAGGACAATCAGGAGTTGCTTAACTTCTTCAAAGCTACATTTCTTCAGTGGATATGTAATTTCAGACCCATCATACATTAAGGAAAAAGACTTTATAAAGCAGTGTTTACAGCCGACATTTTGAGAGCTTAGGACCACTCTATATGGTCTATCCCAGACAACACATGACACTGTGCATTACTTACAGTACTGCATATATTGTTGCTGATTAACAGTACATTTCTCTGAAGGGTGAATGTTTAAACTATCAGTCACTCTGATTGTCGGTGTGTTGTACACTATTCTATTTGATGTAAAAGAGTGGTGTGCTACTGCTCCATATTCTTAGACAGGAGAATTCGACTGATGCATGCTTTTATACATCTATCTGTCTATCTATCTATCTATCTATCTATCTATCTATCTATCTGTTAAAAAAGTTTGCACAAGAGTCTTCTGTGTTTTGCAAGCAAACCAGGAATATTTTACAGTGAGAAAACAGATAACCCTACCATTGTAAAAACTATGTGTTTTTCAATCATTGAAATTTTTTAAACTGAATGTTTCTTTTTTTTCGTGAAATAATGCACTGCGGACATGATACTCCTGCAGTGGTATAAGAGTGATGATGCATCTCCATAACCATGTCAATGGTATAAACAATTGTGCTGCACAAGAAAAGGAATACTTATAGCTAGACATAATTAATTGAGCATGTTAGATTAGTAGCGCAGCTACCATTTAGCACTTCACAAAGTAATATATGTGCCACCATTGTACTGGTGCATGTAAAAGCATAAAAAAGAATGGCAGAGCAGAGTGCTGTGCAAGTATGCTATTATTGGTGTGTCAAAACCTGTTGTATGGCTGTGAACCATTAATAGCGATACATAAATGTAACTCACAATGCTCAGACAGGGATGCATTGCACTGCCCTACACTAACGCAATTAATAGTCATGCATAATCTGCATAACAGCGAATAGTGATAGGTTGTAGATTGCATGTCTATGCATCTCAACTGAGCAAATTGGACATACTCTCTATCAATGATATCCCCATCTCTTCCAGCCTCAGATCACTCTAAGTAGTAGAAATCAAACACACACAGACACATACACAATATACTCATTTAATTCTACTCACTCGCTGTCAAAGTACACCCTAGAAAGAGATACATACATACTCACAGACACACACACACACACACACACACACACACACACACACACACACACACACACACACACACACACACACACACATGCACACGCACACACGCACACACACACACACACACACACACACACACACACACACACACACACACACATGCACTGCACTACTTTCATGGTGGAGCACTCTAAACACTATCCTGCTAATATCCTCCCATTTATTTGAGTAGGCCCAGAAAACTAATTTTCCACATGTACTTATCAGTTTTGTGCACTGCTCTACATAAATCTTGCAAGGTAGAATATCTATGAATTTTCATGCTATGCAAGATCCCTTAAACAGATCAGTACATTGGATTGTGTAATAACTTGACTGAATAAGTTACTCTAGAAAACTCCTGCATTTACAAGCACTCCAAAACCCCTCAACAATGACTAGCATAACACTGATGTTTTGAGCAGTAGAGGGTTCTACCAGCCAGGTCACCACTGTGTACTTTGCAAAGTTCCTTGCAAGGCATTACACAGCACTCTAGCTGTCTCTGTATTTGAGCTTATGCTTCCCTAGCATACGCGAGAGTTGTCAGATCTTTAGAATACTTTGTGGCTACACCAATTTAATGTACCACCATAAAAGTCCCCCAACCAGTCCTGTGACTCTAGTACTAGTGTCATCTGGCAGTAGCAGGTTAGTGTCCCATTGTGAAGAGAGGGTAATCACCATCAAGCTTAGTATCATCAATTTCCCTTAGCAGCTGTCACCATTTTGCCCCTTTGCTAGCTCTATCTTGTAATCTTTTGTTAGGGTATGCCTACTTATGACATAAAGGTATGCATTTTATGTAAGAGTCATACTAGTATAGCCATTTGAATATAACAATAAAATGAAGATGCTGGCAGGTAGAGTCCCAAAAAGCACCGGACACAAGTATAATGTTAAAAACAAGAATTTAATCTTCTTCTTCTTTCAACTGCTCCCGTCAGGGGTCGCCACAGCAGATCAACTGTTTCCATTTCTTCCTGTCCTCTGCATCTTGCTCTGTCACATCAACCACCTGCATATCCTCTCTCACCACATCCATAAACCTTATCTTAGGCCTTTCTCTTTTCCTGTTACCTGGCAGCTTCATCCTTAGCATCTTTTTCCCAATATACTTTGCATCCCTCCTCAGCACATGTCCAACCCAACGTAATCTTGCCTCTCTGGCTTTGTCTCCAAACCTTCCAGCCTGGGCTGACCCTCTAATATACTTATTAATCCTGTCCATCCTCATCACACCCAGTGCAAATCTTAACATCTTCAACTCTGCCACGTCAAACTCTGACTCCTGCCTTTTTGTCAATGCCACTGTCCCAAACCCATATAACATAGCTGGTCTCAATACCCTCTTGTAGACTTTCCCTTTCACTCTTACTGGTACTCGTCAGAATTTAATGTTAAATAAAAACAAAAAATAAATACATTTGTGAGCGATTTCGTTAAACCTGTGTTAACTTCATCTGACCCTGATGAATAACATGTTTTATAAGTCTTTGTAATATGTTATATATAGCTATTAGGATATGAAGTGCTTCTGTCTTTAATCTTTATCATGATTTCTTGCCAGTGTTATGTTTTTAAATGGTAAAGTCCTGAGTTTAAATTGTTATAGTTCATACATAGTCACAGAACATGAAATATAGTTAGGTACAAATGGTACAGACATTCACAATTAATGAAGATTTATTCACATAATACATTTGTTGATTGCTATTCTATATACCTGTTATATAGTTGTCACACTTACCGTGTTTATAATCTGTAGAATCATTTGTTTTTAGGTTCAGGCATTGTCAGGGTCTCTTAATTATTGTAGGTGTCAAAATCTGAGTACTGATGACTTACAGTTTGGGTTTCACAAATATTACTGCATTATCTGAAGTAAGCACACAGCAATATTTTACTACATATTTTAGTGCTTGGACTGCTCAATTTTTCTCTAGGAAAATGAGTATAGATGCCAGTATTGATGGCATAGAGAGACATAGCCTTGACTATGCTCACTGTCATCCAATTTAAATTAATGGCTTGAGTGATTGCTGACATAGGAAAGGAAGGATGGGCATGCATGGAAGGTGGGTTATCCTGTTGACATCATCCCCTCTGAGGGGTTGTACAGCACTTATACTCATGACAGGTCCTACTCTTGAACTGCAGCTGGGTGTAAGTGGGAGAGGGAGATTAGGATTTACAGGGATAAAAACTTGAAGCTGTCCTGGTGGCTGGTTAACTGATGGCTCCTTGTGATTGACCTTCATCCCAGTGAAAGGGAACAAATTGGCCTACTGAAAGGGGGGGGGGTGGTGATGACTGACAGCAGAGGAAAAATGTGGCAACAAATGAGGATAGAGTACAATACCTTGTTTTCACATGAGGTATATGCTTAGGTTATGTTAGTTAACCACTGTTTTTGGCTTGGTTGAGCACAGATACTTCTTTAAAAGTTCCCAATGGTCTTCTTAAATTGTGTGGACCTAGGTCAGTTGAGAACTCAAGATTTTTTTTTTGGTGGGGAAGGGTCAGAGAAAAACATAATTTAAGATAATAATGTGGATTTTTTTCAGTTTCTTGTCTTGAATACCAGTATTGTTTTACCCCATTCAGAATGAAAACTCTTTCATAAATTATCTAGATAAGCTGTTAGACTACTATCTTGTGGAAAAGTAAGTAGAATGTTAGAGACAATATTACAATGATATTTAAACATATTCAAAATTTACTCTGACAGAAAACTAGGTGGGGGGCACTATTTTATTAAGAACTTATATCAAACATACCAGAGAAGTCTTTAGTGAAAGCAAAAAAAGGATGATTATTTGGATGGAAAAGATAAGCAATTAGCATGGTTGTATTGGAATCTTTATGGACCTAATTGGAATCATTTAAATTTCTATGAAAAATTCTGCAGGATCCAGTAGTCATGTTCTAAAAATGGCTATTGTTTTCTAAGTGCAGGTGACTCTAATGTTACTCTGAGTTCAGAGAAGGATGAACTTTTTTGGGAAGTGGGAAAGAATGTTGCAATAAAACACACAGCATACTGTTGGGCTGGTTGATAATGACAGATTAAGCAGATCCAAATAATCAGCAGCTGGAGAACGATAAAGGGATCCTGTAATACACAGAAGCAGTAGCAGGGAATCAAAATGGAGGAGACCACAGCATGGTAAAAGTACAAAAACAATCTGTTTAACAAAGATTAGCACTTTCACATATTTCTGACACTTCTTCAAGTCATATAAATTACAATATTAAAACACACATTTAAATACCATATACCTAATATAAAGTAACCAATCAAAACACTTAAAAAGATACAAGGTAGCTAGTAAAATCACTTAAAAATTATCTTCTATCCTATATCTATTTTAATCAACCACTCTGTCTCAGAACAGTATGTCCCTCTACTTTGGAAAATATCTCATATTATTCCCCTACCCAAAGGTAGCCCCTCTACTAACTTCTATATCATCCCATTGCCATTCTATCCCCATTAGCTAAGATCCTAGAAAAACACATTTATCAACAACTCCTTGACCACTACCTTAAGAACAACCTTATTATCCAACTCACAACATGGTTTCTGTCTTAAACGGACTGCTAATACTGCTCTACTTAGTTTCACTAATACTGTAAACCTTCTCAAAAATAAAGTTTTACTAGTCTTCTCTATCTTTCTTGATATGTCTAAATCTTTCAATACAGTATCACATCAAATTCTTCTAAACAAACTTGCTGATTATAACCTTAGCCTAACATCCCTTAACTGGTTTTATAGCTACCTTTCCAACCGGCAACAGTCTACCAAATGGAAAAATAAATTACCATCCTTCTACCAGTCTCTATTGGAGGACCCCAAGGATCCATACTTGGATCCCTTCTCTTTATTTTATTTACCAGTAACCTCACTTCCTCCATTCGAACAGCCTCCATCATTAAATATGCTGATGACACCTCTCTTATCTGCTCTGCTCCTACATTTCAGGACCTCCAATATAAAACACAAAAATGTCTACAGGATATTGAAAGCTATCTCTCTAACCACCAGCTTATACTTAACCCTAACAAATCTAAGCTGATTGTTTTCGGTTTCAATAAAACCATAAATATTGCACCCCCCCTATCTCCATTGTCTCTTCTAATGGTATAAAAATTGAACCAGTTAGTGAAACTAAATTACTTGATGTAACAATAGATGATTGTCTAAAATTCGATAAGCATATATCCCTGACAATCAAAAAAGTTCACTGTAAACTTGCCTCATTGTACAGGGAAAAATCTTTTTCTAACCAACAACATCAGACTTACTACTGCTAGAACCCACCTATTATCCACCTTACTGTACTGCTCTCAAACCTTTACTAACTTGCTTAAAACTGACTTAAACAACTTGAAATTTGCTATTATGAAATAGCTAAATTTGTTGTTAATTTACCCCACAAGTCTCACCATTGTTATGCCCTTCATCAGCTTAAATGGATTGAACTGGCTAGCCTACTATCTTTCAACCAACTTACCACTAATCTACAAACCCAACAACTGTTCTGCTCTCATTGATTTAGTCCAACATAACTCTAGTAATAGACCCCTTAGATCATCTGACAAATTAATGCTTAAGGCAACTAAATCTAATAACTACTATGGAGACTCACTCTATTCAAACAAAATAGTTAAAGTCTGGAACTCCCTTCCCCAACACATTCTAAAAAACCCAGATATTCATAAGTTCAAACTACTACTAAAAGAATACTTTACTAAACACTGCCTGTGCTCTTGTACAGTCCCAGGATAATTCTAAATATCTGCTCTTACATAAACTATGTATCAGAAGATATACCCTCGGATTCTGCAAGCCTTGCATGGACTGCAGGATTAATGCAGGAGCTCCAGCAGGCAATATGTCTGCCATGCGATCCAGGGACGTGCACGAGCACTCCTGCACTAGTCCTGCATGGACTCAGCCCATGTATGCAAATTACCCCATTTGCAGGAGAAATCCATGCAAATGAGGTGAATTTGCGATCCAGAAATCTGGAAACCAGCCGTACAGGACTAGTGTAATCTGCAGAAATGTACTCCGCCAGTAAAGGCGTACATTTCTGCAAATTCCAAAATGGAGCAATGACAGCTCCAAATAAAGGGTGGATATCATTTAGAAAGCATGCCAATGGTAAAGTATAAGGCCATTGGCATGGAAAACAGGTAAAAAAATAAAAAAATAACTTTTATTTTTTTTTAGCCTATCCCGGCTGTTTAACCGTAGGGCAGCAGCGCGCAAACAGGATTGGGCTAAAATTAAAACAAACATCCTAAAATAAGCATTCTAACCAAAATCACTATTCTGCCATTATAGTCAATGGCAGGCAGAAGACAACATGGCCAGTGAGTAGTGGTTGCTAAGGGGGAGGCTCAGTGTGAGACATGTAACTATGCATTAGCAGGCAATCCTATGCAAATGAGGGGAATGATAGCGAATCCCAGATTTCCCCAGCATTCTAGTCAGCTCCCAACAGTGTAAGAGCAGGAATAGCTTGGTGCAAGCCTAGGAGTTAGCTGACATCATGGGGGTGTGTGTCAGGCATACTGTAACCAATAACACACACCTGGGGTTTAAGTATGCTCCTAGCTTAGCACAACTAGGCAAAGAGGTGTGTCTGAGTCTGCCTAGCACTCTACATTGCCTAAGTGGGTGTGCGCACTGACTTTTAAAGAAAAAAAAAAGTAAACCAAGAAATAGCAGCTTTGTGCACATTTGAGCACTGTATTTGCACAGTGTGTCCCTGGGCTTAAACAGGAAGGCAATGGGAAGGGAAAACAGTAGTAGGAAGTTAATCAAGGAGAACTAGCATAGCTGGCAGGTGAAATGTATCAGAATCAGCCAATTACGCAGGCAGCAGACCAGCCCAGCCCAGAACCCTACTATAAACTTTGCAAAACACCTTCTCCTCCGTTTTTTCCCATACTCTACACCACCGGTGTATACAAGCGAGGAACTTTTAACAAACAAAACTACAAAATGATAGGGGCTGCAGCTGGCATCATACAACAACATGTGCAAGAGGCTGAGGGTGGTGAGAATGTGAATGCTGTTGATCAACCCACAGTGAGGAGACGAAGAAGAGTGTACAGGCCCAGGGTAACCAACCAGGGGCTACATGAGCTGGAAATACTGGAATGCTATAGGGTGGATAAGGACCTCCTACAACAAATTGTTGAGCTGTGCCGGCCACACCTGACACACTGAACTGACAGAGGGGAATCCATCCCAGTGGATACCAAGGTATGTATAGGCCAAGGAATACTAGCCACAGGTACCTCCCAAAGCTCAATTAGGGATATCATGGGGGTCTCACAGGCATCAGCATCCAGAGTATTCCAACAGTTCCTGGATGCCATGTCAGCACATGCCGATGAGCATATATATTTCCTCAACACCTGTGAGGTGTTGGTTAGCAATATGCGTCTCTTCCACCAAATAGCAGAATACTCTGAGGTAGTAGGTGCTATAGACTGCATGCACAGATGCATCAAAGTACCACCTGGTGATCAGGGTAGGGTCTACATCAACTGCAAGGGCCTCCCCTCCATCAACTGCCAGGTAGTGTGCGATGCCCAGGGCATTATAATGAATGTGTGTGCTGGCTGCTTGGGAAGCTATCACGATTCCCACATCTGGCATCTGACACAGCTGTACCAGAGATTTGCCAATGAGGACATCCCTTACGGTCACCTAGTGGGGGATGCTGTTTAACACTGGAGCCATGGCTGATGACACCTATCAGAAATGCACACACACCCGAACAAGAATGCCATAACAAGGCACATGCACAGACCAGACTTATAATAGAGCGTGTGTTTGGGATGCTCAAGTCACAGTTCCGGTACCTGGGCACATCTGGTGGAGCCTTGCAGTACTCACCAGCTACATCAATTGTTATGGTATGCGCCATGCTACACAATATGATCCTGCAGAAACAGCTACAGCAGGAACAGCACGGTGCAGGGCCACACAGCCTCACAACCAATGCCAAGGCCTACACAGGCACAGAGTGACTCAGAGGAGGAACAACTTGAGCCTGCCCAAGTAGGCAGATGGAGGCATGCCCAGTATGGCCTGGCGTTGGCAAAGAGGCAAAGCATAGCACATACACTAACACAGTAGAGACAAAGGGAATGACACCTCTCTCTGACTCGCACATACAGTAAAAGGGGTGCCAGACATGACACTACCTTTGCTCAACCATGTATAGGGAGTGTACTATGTGCATCTGACATAGACAGCTTCCAGCACCAGCCTCAATACTGGCACACCCACAAGGTAAGTCAATCAACCTACCAATTGCCGAATGGAGTAGAATGTGTTGTTACCTGTATCTATGGTATGGATCTGAGCATGCAAGGGAATCGGGTGGCTGAATGGTATGGCAGCAAATAGTAGACACCCATAGTGGCACCATGACATCTGTAACAAATACTGGAGTCACCATAGTAGCCAGTACGATACAGGGTGACAAAACCCACTGCAGGAAATGTGTTGGGTGACATGTGTGTCCATATGACTCACACGTGCCAGTCAGAGAGGTTAAAATACCCAACAACAGTCTCAGCCAGCAGGACAGGTGTAGACAAACATAAACAGAGGCTGTGCTATGGCCTCTGAATGATGCCTAAGGGTAACCCCCCCAGGCCTACACAGACAGACTACAGCAGGTCAGGCAGTGGGATGTTAGTTCTGAAGGGTAGGAAGTCAGACACTAATATGTAGGGCAACCAAAGCTAAGACCTGTAGTACACTGAAATGCCTTTATTCAGTATGATATGTTAGAATACAGAATAAAATGGAATACCTGACATACCAGTACAGTCATAGCAAATGTGTACAAGTGCCAGGTGTGCCCCCTATCCTATGTAGACATGTAGAAACAGTAAGGTGTGCCCCCCCAATCATGTGTAGAAATGTAAAAACAGTCAGGTGTGCCCACCCCAATCCTGTGTAGAAATGTAAAAACAGTCAGGTGTGGCCCCCACAACCCTATGTAGAAATGTAGTTGTGTGTCCTCCCACTCCCATGTAGACATGTAGAAGCAGTCAGGTGTGCCCCTACCCCCAGTCCAGCATAGAAATGTAGTAAAAGTCAGGTATGTCCCCCCACAATCCTATGTAGAAATGTAGTAACAGTCAGATGTGCCCCCCCACTCCTACATAGACATGTGGAAACAGTCAGGTGTGTCCCTTCCCTCATCCAGTGTAGAAATATAGTAACAGTCAGGTGTCCCCCCCCAATCCTGTATAAAAATGTAGTAACATGTATGAGTAGGTATAATACAAGTGGAGCACAGATGCCCAGAGGTGGCCACGGTAGCAGGATATGTTCTAGCATTTGCACAATATGCAGGTTTGTGTGTGTTAGGATGGTGTGTTTCATATTGTGTGAGGGTGATCAGTATGTATGCATTTTGTGGTAAGACCTGGTGGCCATTGCCTACTACTGCTGATGACAGTGACAAGCCCTCACAACTGCAGTGCCAAAGACAATACCCACCAGTATAGCACATGCTACCAGTAAGCCATTGTAAATGTATGGTGGTAATATGTGTCATCGTCTGAAAGACTGACATGGCATTGCTGTTGAGCTAGATATACAAGCAGTACACAGGGGAAAGTACCCCAGACATACCATATATATTGTGTCACTGTGACATGGAGACATAATTGGAATTGTACATACAGGTATGCATCACAGTAACTGGTCCTGTAGTAGGGGATACCAGTGATGTCTGTGCGAACACTTGCAGATGACAAAGGAGGTGGGACTGATGTATTGGGAAACAGCTGATGTAGATGCACATGCCAGCATAACTGGAATGCTCCATGCATATCTGTGTGTCATATGCAAGTAGTGTCCAGAGCACACATGCACCCAGCTCACGCAAACACCACCCATGGGTACCTCTTTGATCATATCCCTGCTGTGGGGAATGGGCACAGTAAGACCCGACCTGTATATGGAGATAGTGAAAAAATGCAGCATGCAGTGCAGGTGTCCCATGCAGGTCTGTCCCTAGCTGTAGGTAGCACCCTGCCAGCATTCACACCACCTGATCAGGACTGATAGAAGGTATTGGCATGAAAGCCTATAACACCTACCCTGTCACACCAGAGGAATATACTGTATGGTGGTCTGAGACAGTAGGACTGACAGAATGCAATGGCCTGCCACATCTGGCATGCAGCAACACCTAATGCCCCACAGGCTTCTGCCAAAGGCCAGTGTCTCACACGTACTGCCAATACATGTTATGTTATGGACACCCAAATAACGATATAATACTCCACATAAGCCATATGTCCACCATGACCAACTGCATGAACTGTGAAAACACTAACACACACACCTGTGATGGGGTGATACCCTTAGGGGAAGCATCAGAGAATGTATGTCTAATGTATGGAAGAGGTTAGAATAACAGGGGAGGTGGGAGCATGGGCAGCAAGGAATGTGCGGTGTCCAACACCAAGCTGTGTGCACACACTATTCCTGGCTGCAAACACATAAATGGATGGCTACACACCTGCCTGTACACCACAATAGGGTTAATGTCCTGACACATGGCCCCTGCCTCTGGGTAACCTGGGTGAATCTGTACAGCTGTGAGGCATTGCCACAGCAAGATAAGCCCATACTGTTATGTCGATGGGCGTACAAGTATGGGATCCTCTGCCAGCACTGTACCAATGTGCTAAACCAGATACACAGACCCAGCAGCAAGTGTCTGCAGCTCTCCCTCCAGAATGGCATAACTTACCATGAATACGTAGGTGTTGCCCACAATACCAGACACAGCTGCAGTCACCCTTGTCCCCCAAGACATCACTGTGAGCAAGAATGCCCACCTGACAGTACATGAGGACAGAAAACATCACTGTGTAAAACAGTACACATGTTTTACAGCAGTGCCATGCAGCTGAAGCAGCAGAGGCACAATCACCTATAGTACACACTATCCTCTGCACAGTTTGTCCCCATTTTGCAAAATGATTGACGGATACCCTGCAGAAACAGTATGCTACCTGTAGGTATACAACACAAAGGTTTGCACTGCAGTACAAACTACCTAGAATCGATCGACACATTCAGTACAGAAGGGCATACTGGGCATGCTCATACAGAGAAATGAAAGCAGTGTCAGTTAACATAATGAAAGGTCATACTTGGCATACTCATACACTTAAACAAATGAAGCCCATGTCTGCAAACAACAGTGGACCAGGCATATCTGGCAGTTGCAGATGTTAGTGCAGACACTCCTCAGTATGCACCACTTATGCTTTGCACACACAGCGGATAGGAATATAGGAATATATCCAAGGACAACACACTAGAATAAGCCAAAAGTAGACACACATAGATGTGTGGAAGAGAGTGACTGTAATAAGGGGCCATCCATTATGAGGCCTATCCCACCCAGAACACAGCCAAATGGCTACAACCACGTCAGGTTCAGATGTCACTCACTGTAGACATTAGCTACTGGTATCTGTCAGCATTACGGACTATGTGGTGCAAGTGCTAGCTGTGCAACATGACTGTACAATGAAGTAGTCATCTAGCAGCTGTATACATGTACCTGTGGAATATAACCCTGGTGTTCCCGCATGTGGTATGTCAAACTCTAGATGAATGGGTTATGGCCCATGCACACACACTGCCCTCCCCATACCCCTACTACGATAAGCCTGCTGAGGTCATCCACTTTGAAATACACCCTTGGAAAAGTGTTGGCTAGTAATCCCAGTGGTGTGTCCTATAACTGTTTACTGCTATAGTGTGATAAACTAGTTAGGTAGGAGTTCTAATCCAGACATGGCAGTTGTTTGTGTGTGTGTCTTTGTCTGTGTAGAAAGCAATGTGTTTTAGGCTAGTCACACTCATTACAATTCAAATGCCCTACTTTGGCAAGGCTGCTGATGTCATACACTGTGAAATACATCTTTCAGAAAATTGCAGCCCAGTCATCCCTGTGGTGTGTCCTATAACTGCGTACTGCTGTAGTGTGCTAAACTAGTTAGGTGGGAGTTCCAATCCCAGACATGGAACTGTGTATGTGTGTGTCTGTGTGGAGAGCAATGCCTTTTAGACTAGTCACACTCACTACAATTCAAATGCCCTACTTTGGCAAGGCTGCTGATGTCATACACTGTGAAATACACCTTTCAGAAAGCTATGGCCCAGTAATCTCTGTGGCACGTCCTATAACTTTTTACTGCTGTAGTGTGATAACCTAATTAAATAGGAGTTCTAATCCCAGACATGGCAACTGTATGTGTGTGTGTCTCTAGCTGTGTAGAGAGCAATGCTTTTTAGGCTAGTCACACTCACCACAATTCAAATGCCCTACTTTGGCAAGGCTGCTGATGTCATACACTGTGAAATAAAACTTTCGGACAGTTGTAGCCCAGTAATCTCTGTGGTGTGTCCTATAATGGCGTTAGTGTGATAAACTAGCTAGGTAGAAGTTCTAATCCCAGAGATGGCAACTGTGTGTGTGTGTGTGTGTGTGTCTCTGTCTGTGTAGAGAGCAATGGTTTTTAGGCTAGTCACACTCACTACAATTCAAATGCCGTACTTTGGCAAGGCTGCTGATGTCATACACTGTGAAGTACACCTTTCGAAAAGTTGCAGTGCAGTAATCTCCGTGGCATGTCCTATAACTGCGTACTGCTACAAAGTAATAAACTAGTTAGGTAGGAGTTTTATTCCCAGACTTAGAAACTGTGTGTGTTTCTGTCTGTGTAAGGAGCAATGCATTTTATGCTATTTACACATGCTACAGTTCAAATACCCTACTTTGGCAATTCTGCTGTCATTCACTGTGAAATACACCTTTGGGGAAAAAGCACTCCATGAATCCCTGTGGTGTGTCCTATGACAGCTTCATGTGGTAGTGTAATATAGGACTCTGGTAGGGGTTCTATTCCCACACATGGCAGTTGTGGATGTTTATGCATGTGTCTGTGTAGGGAGCAATGCATTTTAGGCTAGTCACACTCACTACAATTCAAATGCCCTACTTTGGCAATCCTGCCGATGTCATTCACTGTGAAATACACCTTTGGGGAAAGAGTACTCCAGTAATATTTGTGATGCATCTTATAACTGCACAGTGTAGCTAACTAGTCAGGTAGGAGCTCTAATCCAAGACATGACAGGTGTGTGTGTGTCTGTGTTTGTCATTCGTATCCTGTCTGGAGATGGATGTGAGTGTGTAACAACTGGACTCAATGTGGAGTGGGTTTTGCATATCTTTTATATGTTGACCCTAGTATACATCACAATGTCCACAGTACAGGGATAACAGATGCAAAACTGCTGAGAGGCTAGGATGCAAATCCATACCCCTACATGTGACATTAAGGATGGGTGAATGAAGTTAGCAACCCTTGTATTACCCAGACAACACTCTCAACCCATGTTTCATACACACACACACACACACACACACACACACACACACACACACACACACACACACACACACACACACACACACACACACACTCACACTAGCCTAGGCAACAGCAGCTGTGTTGGTAGTACTCTGCATATTGCCCACTGATAGTAACCATGGTGTGATTGCAGTGGGCTACAGAGGGCATGGCACCCTTTCCATCAGTTCAATAGCCACTTACAGTGCACCTTCCCTATGTTCTCCATTGGACAACTGCAACACCTGTGGTGCCATCAAATGTGACCCACACAGGACATACCATGCCTGAAAAACATGCCCTGTATGGACAGATGCCACTGACACCAGGGAATACCTGTATCATGCTATCAATGTAGGTGCAGGGTCAACCTGCTGTCCATTAACAGTTCCTGCAACATGAGGCCAGGACTGGCACATCTGATGATAACAATCTGTGTACACAACATGGGCCAGACACCCCTGGTACAGTTCCGCATGTCACTGTACATGCATATGGGAGTTGTGTACATCCCAGACACCGCCCATGTCATGGACTAAGGAACACATACATGGCAAGCAATGCACATCATTGGTTACATGCAATATTTACCCAGGTGACTGGATGGTGAACTCAATACCCAATTGTGTGGGAAAATCCAGACACTACAACCCAAGCCACACTGCAGACCATTGTCATGTGGCCTGATGCCAAGGTATACCCATCACCTAGCCTTGTATTGCAGTCTGGCACAGTCAACCACAACACACCCATGAAGCAATGCACCCAAGTATGTCAGTACTGGCACCCTGTGTCTGTGTGTGTGTTGTATGATGCCTATGACCACATTGGCACTCACTACAACTCCCACTGGTATACTGAAGCATGTTGCCTGATGTCAGACACCTCCACATACCCTTTGCCAATATAACCTCCGTATGTCCCCTGTGGTGCATGTGATACCTGCACATTACTGTGTTGTGGCAATCTCACTAGTGATGAGTTGTATTCCTGAACCTGCCAAGTGTGTCGATGTGTGTGCATCCCTGTGAGAGTATGGTTGTGTTGACACTGACACCTGTTCATGGGGACAGCCTTGTGTACTACACTTACCGTATAGCTACCATATCACTGTTGCAGATGTCACTTATCATCATATATCAGTTTGTAGGGCTCCTTAACATGTAACCTATATGGCACATCTAATAACTGCATAGACATGTGATCGCACTACATTGATACCCTGTACTGGTAGGTGTGTGACACAAACATGCTTATGTTTTCCTTTCCCACCCCTCCCTGACTTATCTTTGCCTTTGTCTGCCTCTCTTACTCCCTCTCTGGTGGATGTGAAGACTTACACCTGCTTTGCTTAGGCAGTAGCATGTGTATTTTAAGTGATGTTCATGATCAGCTGATGGCTTTTACACAAATTGCAGCCCTCCTCTAGCTGACTGCATGTGGAACAGCTGTGTTAACATTCCCATAGCCAATTGCATGGTAACACACTCCAATATTGGGCATTTTCATTCACTGTGAGCAGGAACTCAATCTGTTGTTTGGCAAGCAGCATCACAGATGGATTGGGGATTAACCTCTAACAACATACACTGTGTAAACAGGCCAACACACAAGAGGGGGGTGTGCCTGACCTGACTACAGACTGTAAGTGCGGCTATACTGCATTTGGAGTAATGTTGGTTTAACAGGGTGTGTGTGGATATGGCTGTCCTACATGTTTTAATACCTGCCATGTCAATGCTGTGTTTATGAGGAAACCTCCATCTGTGGGGTCATCTGCAGACTGGGCAGTGTGTGGTGCCTTTCGTTTCATGTGTTACCCACAGAGCACCTATCTGTGAACTGCAGAAGGTAGTGTGATTATTGCAGTCTTTAGATAATGACAGCTGTGAGAGTTACTGACTTCATATCCCTCATAGGACATATGTTGCAACAAACCCTTTTACAACAGTAAATGTATGAGGTTATCACAAAAACATGTCAATATTGGCCCTGTGTTTGTGCCTCCAGCCACAACCCTGTCACCTTTTGTACATATGTCATGCAGTAAGAGGTGCATATGTGCTGTAGACCGTATTTAGTAACATCATATCTAATAACAAGCCAGTGAGATATCAGACTGCTACACATGTTATGTATAGTTCGGGTTATATTTGATGACATGGACATTCTGTGGTTGTGTCTACAGTACTGAGCTCTGTGTACTTATGGTGGTTGTTGACAGTGTGTGTATTGTTGCTATGTACCTTGGCCTGTGTACAGACTGTGGTAGATGTCATTGGTTTTGGTCCTGGTCTATCTCATGTTACATGCTGCTCCACTGTATGTTACCCTATCTGCTTACATGTTTGCAGGGCCAAACACACACATGTCCCATACCACAGGCAGACATTGGGCTACACTGTGTAGTGGGCCAATATATGTAGGGTTAGTGTGTCAGTGGCACATATGAGGATGGTGTGGAACAGATAGTCCATATACTGTAATATTATGGTAGATTACCATATGTGGCTGTGGCTGTGTTCACATTGGTTGTGGTTATGCACTTTCACACAAGTGTCTGTTACTCTGTGTTGTGACATGCCTGTAGAGTCTGCTATATATGCAGGTTCATGTGTATTCTCTCATAGGAAATGTTGGCCAGTGTTGACCCAGTATGCATGTAGCCTGCACAGTGCTTTGTTACATGCCTAGCAGCTTAGTGTACTTGCCCAGTGAGATGTCATGTCCAGATACTTGTCAGATGTACTGCTGCCAGACCACCATAACAGTCATGTATATCAGAGAAAGCAGTGTGACGCAGTACAGATGTATGTCAATAACAAGTAGGTAGTATGTGGCCATAGCACCTCTGTACCAGCGGTAATTATGTGTCAGGACAGACAGGTGTGTGTGAACGCATAACCTATTTGGGCAAATGTATACCAGTAGGTACGTGTTATACCCATCTACATGGCTGTTGACATCCATATTCTCAGGCTCGGTCCACATGTCTTGCACTAAGGGGTACTGTGTATACCTCTGGACTGTCCAGAGTCTGTCAGACTGTCGACATATATTGGGCAATATCTCTGCTGTAGTCCACAGCAGCATTACTGTGCTAGCAGTGGTACTGTACTATGATGTCCTTAGAATATCTTTCAGTAGCCAATGGTACACATGTTAAATGCAAATGTGATCTCGCACACACACCATGTCTGTGAAGACAATCCCTATTACAGTAGCAATAGTCTACAAATATACCTGCAATACATATCTGACATCCCCTTGCACTATGAAGTTGGGACTATAGGGGCTGAGGTAGGGCTCCGCGCCATGTTCAGGACATATGGTGAGCATATATGTATATATAATTCTCCAGATAGCTATATAGATATATACACATATAGATATCAACATACATAGATGGATATGTATATGTACATAGATATACATATAAACACTCAGATATATGCATGTAAAGAGCAACATATGCCTACACATATGCAGATAGAGATACATATGCATATATATGTATGGATATCTACGTATATATTGACAGTAATAGACATATCAGAAATGATATGTATGCACATATAATTAGAGCTATCTACATATATACCAACATAACTAGGCATATATATATATATATATATATATATATATATATATATATATATATATATATATATATATATTTATATATATATATATATATATATATATATATATATATATATACATATGAAGAGATGTACACATGGCCATATATATGTTGCACTATACAGATGTGTATACAGACATATATATGGGTATACATGTGTATGTACATGTAGACATATATAGACCTATGATATGTATACAACCATAATCCTGTCATGAGTAAACCTCACTGTTGTGTATACCCCTCCCAGATGTATCTCACCGTATGTATCTGCTATGTGTACATTATGATAAAACAACATATGTGATGCAACAGTCATATTAATAACAAGGACTACACAATTTAAGGATTAAAGGCAATTATTCAATACTACTCAGTATGTGTATTGACAGCTGTATTGGTAAAGCAACAGCTATCTTCACAGTGGTCATGGCGGAGTGGTTAAGTGCTGTGACTTCAGTGTTCAGGGTCCTGGGTTCAAGACTTGAAAGGGCTGTTCATTTTGTTGCTGGGCAGAACAAGGGTTGTTGGATACAGAGTGGTTAAGGCAGGTTTGAGTGGGTTTGCGTGGGTTTGCATGAAGCGGTGCTAAGCTGCAGGTAAATGTATGGGTGCTTACACAATGTAGGCTTCTCTTACCAGTGCACAAATCAGCTCCACTGTTATATTGCAGCAATGTTGATACTTGCTAAGCATGGCTTAGCCCTGGTAACCAGGTCAAACCACCCAGTCTGATAATCTGTAATAAGTGTATGCAATGACATGTACAATACATACACCTATGTGCTGTCATTAGTGTAGCAAGAGGTGTGAGTGTCATGTGTGAGACATATACATATATGAGGCCTGTACAGCACTGTTATCCATGTGAATGTGTCACATACAGATGTAGTAGCCTAGTGCTGACACACTGACATGTAGTGTATCATGGCAGTACTACTGTTGACAGTGCTAACCCAAGCAAAAGCAGAGTGCTAAATGTAGTACTGAGAACAGGCACACCTGCAGGCATAGCTGGACACTGAGGCCACCCTGTTGTATCCCTGGTGTGTAAGCTGTGTCACAGTATATACCCTTTACTGGGTACAGAACTGTCATGTGGAATGTAACTGTAGAACTACCATCTGTACAGCACATGTTAGTGAGGGCTTCTAACATGTAGTTAAGGCATACATATTGTTGTCAGACATCTATCTGTCAACACACTCATGCTACCACATAGCTACTTGCCAAGTGGATGACTGCCAGTCCCTGTACAGATGTGCAGATGGCAGGTATCCAACTGAGCTATGTACATGCAACCTAAGCTTGATTGTCACTGACATGTCTGCCCAGCTGTGTAAGAACTGGCACATATAGGAAATGTCACACTGTACACACCACATGCCATGGGTACCTCCACTACACTACCACAGTCAACAAAACATGCTTGGGTACAGGTCTCCATCACAGAAATTAACCATGCGTTGTAATGCATGTTGCATACATGTCAACTTGATCACCTCAGTGGCCATGTGCAGAAGGCACCTGGAGGATTGGCTGATGCATGTCATTCTCACCCTGAGGGTCACCACAGTAGTGTCTGTTGATAGATTGCCTGCTGCCACCTGGCAGCTGCCAGAATACCACTGTACACACAACCCCTACACAACCCATCCTCCCTTGGAAAGTAGCTAGGTCCACAGCAATGACCACCTGCAGTGATGCACCCCTGTACTGACACATGTGTATGTGTGCATGACTGAGTATAGCAGTGTCTGTGTGTTAGCACACCTTGTACTTGGGAGTTCCAGGAGGGCCTTCACAACCAATGCAACACCCATTGCTATAGTCAGTTGTGGCTGTTGTATGGGTCATTACATGTACCCTGTTAAGCTCCCCCCATACTGGCTACATGAGCCTTGCAGTACCAGCACAACAGTGTTTTACAAATGAGTTGATAGACATGGGATACCCACTGTGTTCTGGCATGTGTGTGTAGTTGTGCATGTCCATATTTCTGTAGGGTACAGCATTCTGAGGCCACATACTCCTATTACAATACCCATTGCCACAAAGTAATACAAATAGTGTTGCTGCTGCCCATAGGTGAAACATGACAATGCAACACCCTACTATGCATGTTGCATGTGCATTAAATGCGTATCCCTGTAGTTCCACTGTTGAGGTATACTATGGGTTGTATCACAGTTGCTGCCAATGTGTGATTGTGGGTATGGCAGAGTGTCATCATGGGATTCAGGGAGTACAATATCCACTGGGGGATGTGGGTGCTGTGTACACTGTCATTACACCAAGGTATAACTGGTATATGTCTCATGTACCATTTTATGGTTACCACTGTCACCATCAACCATACAGGTAACTGATACCATAATCCAAGGCAGTTATGCATGTGCTGTGTGCAGCCTACCTGTAAAACATTAAACACATGGTCAAGTTAGTTAGCAGTGATAGGCCCTGGTATCTTGGATGTATGCCTGGCTTTTATGTGTCTGTTAATGTGTATATGATGGTATGTCACACTACGTATTGCCCATATACACCCATTACATCCCCCATTACTGTACATGTCTGAGGGTGTTCTGTATGTAACATGTAACCTGGGACACACCTCACCCTAAACACTGTGTGGTGTGTGCAATGTAAGCCACACACTTCAGTATCACTACATAGTTAAGTAGTGGTCTAGGCCCTCTCTGTGGTAATGTTCTATACATGCCTGCACCACCATGACAGCCTGAAACATGCACCTGCTGGTACCAGCTATGTCACCTCTGCCAGGGGCATGATGTCCAGCGGCCCTACCACGAGCACCCTGGGACATCTGCCTATGTGGTGCCCTGCCTGACATCCGGCTATAGGCATCGTTACCACACGTTCTTGTGCACTGCCAATGAATGCCAGCTGTCCCTCCGCTATGGCCACTGGTGATAGGGTATGTATAGGCACTGAAACTGTGTGTGGGGTTGGGGTGGCTAAAAGCGGGATGTCAAATGTTGGTGCAATGAAGGCCCCTGACAACCCCACCTGTGCATCAACAGTACTATCATCATCTTCAGTGTCTGTATGGACACCAACAATAGACTGCATGCAGGAGGGACACTGACCCATGTTGCCACCTGTTGGGGAAAACAATAAATGCACTTTAAAACCCGTACAGCATTGCCCAACAGTGCACACACACACACACACACACACACACACACACACACACACACACACACACACACACACACACCTCCATAATACCTACCTGTCCATGACTTTACAGACAGTCCCATGTATATGTCCATGTTGTACCCCATCCTGCATCACACTTGTTAACATACACACATTGATACCACTTATTAATATATCCGTCCTCTAAATGCCTACACAAGCAGTCATAACACAAGGCCTGTTGGTACTTTACCTGCCTGACCTTTGTGCAGTGGTTTTACATGGCCTCGTTGCTGTCATTCGGCATGCACTCTCTGTATAACCAGACATCATGAGCATGGATCCTATATGTGTGGGCTGTTATGTTCTATCCATAATATCACGCACTGGTGTGTCATGTGTATGTAATGCTCAGTAGATGCCAGATATGCTGCTCCTTCAGCCTACTATGTGACTGGTGTTGACTAGTACTTCCCCAATGCATCTGTAGTGCTGCATATGTGAGTTGTAGGTGACCTCTTTGCTGAATGCAATATTAACAGTGTACCTGGTGTCTACCTTCTCTCTGGATGCCTGTTCCATGCTACAGACCATATTATACTATCAGCTGTCCTGTGATTACACACATGACAGGTATTCCCAGTGTGTAATGTGGCAGTCCATGTACATGCACTGAATGATCCCAGAGGGAGGTACTGCTGTATGAACAGCCCAAAATCACACATATGCATACATGGCCAGCCATGCAAACACACACACATGCACACAAGCATCCTACATGCATCAACCTCCCTTAACTTCACCAGAGTGACTCTATGGACAAACTGACTACCCACCAGGACGCATACACACATACAGGTGAGGTTGCACAATGAAAGTACACAGTCCTTCTATTAGAACTATGTCAACATGCACATCATATGGTACCCAACAGCATGCAGTACAGCTATAGTCAGTCCATGCTGGCAACAGTATACATATGTGTGATGCATGTGCTGTGTCACTAGGTGAAGCCCCTTCCCCTGGATACCACTGTGCCCATGAACACGGTATTTCTGTGCACCTGTTCTGCACCCTGCCCTGTACTGTGCATCACACCTCACAGGTGTACGGCCCACTGCTGAATGTGTACTACTGTGTCAGTTATGTCAGCTTTAATGCTCACAGCCCCTGTGTTTTCGATCAACATATACCTGGTATGAAATGTGGACAGATGTAATTTGTGAATGCCTAATGTCTGATGTACAGCTCTCAACATCAGCGGACCATGTATGAGCAATCCAATACACTTACACTGACAACCGTCAGAGCATACCATGGTTATGAGGGGTGTACACACCTTTATTGATTTGATGCACCCATCCTTGATCTGCCATTGGACCACATCACCACATATCTTAGCAGTACATGAGCCCAATATGTGACATATGTCCTGTACTTTCACATGCAATGTGTACGGATTGTGTTAGGTGTGCGGCTGCTGACAATGATGCATACACACCATGTGAGTATATGTGTGCACACCCTTATCATGACAGTTTATTGCACCTCTTGTTGTGTGTACTACAACAGTCACTACTCCTGGCAGGGGTATACCAGCATGGGCTATCTGCATTTGCCAGTGTATGTTCAGTCTGCCCGACACATGTCTCCCTATTCTGCATGATTGCAAGTTCTACTCATGTGCACATCCCATGGTGTTCACACACTGCCATCAATATTGCAGTGGGGGTAGGGTTACATCTGCCACAGGTCCTGAACCTGACTAAGTGCAGATAGAGCCATTCCTAGCATCCTAAGGATACCTGCTGAAGTGCACTGGTGTGTCATGCTGACACCCCCTCTCCTTCAGCCTTTTAGCAGATGCATGACAAGTACGTCCTACACATGTGTGTCACTTTGCAGTGTCCCATACACTGAACACCACATGTTACAGCCTAGTCTCAGCTGATAATGTGGACTACTGTAATGTCTTATGCCATAGTGTATCTCTGCAGCAGTTTCCATTGTCCTTCAGGTAGGGGGTGGGAGGTTGGCATAATGGTTAAAGTGTTTACCTTGCAAACACAAGGTGCAGGGTTTGATTCTCACATGGGGTAGTAGGCTAGGCTTAAAATGACACAAACCAACTCTTCCTGCACGTGGGTAATGCACGGCCCCCAATGATAGCATTACAACAGAAAAACAAGATCGGAGCCAGCAAGTAGTGATCAAAAAACTGTATTAGGTTAAAGCATCACAGCAGAAAAAAAACACATACCGGTTTCGGCTGGTAAATTACACAGCCTTCATCAGTGTATCAAAACTCAAAGTATTTCCTGCCTATTAAATATGTAAGCATACAATCCCATTGGTGGAAACTTTATAAATATTCATTAAGTCCTGGAGGGAAAAGCCCACCCAGCTTAATGATCCACTTTTTTTCTTTTCTATTTAAAATCTCATGCCAACCAATTTTATTTCTGCGGTCACCCTGAATCACATCAATAATTGTGAATAGAAATATTGCTGATGGGTGTGACAACTGGTGCTTATACAATGCATTCGTAAGCTTTTTTCTGTTTAATATTACTATAATGTTCTGAGATACGTAACCTTAAACATCTGGAAGTTTGACCAATATAAAATGCACCACATTTGCATCAGCAATCATAGAGGGACCCTTAATTTTGGCCAAAACAATAATATATTAATAATATTATAATATTCACTTACTTCTAAGTACATATTGCAGATTTGGGATATTCATGTTGGATTAAGCCCTTTACAGGTTATATTAATGTAATGGTCGGTATAATGGTTTGGTACATGGACTTATAAGATAGTATATCTATATTTGTTTTGCAATAGGAAGTATCCCCAACAGGATCAGTATTCATTGACCTTTCTTGGCATGGTATATGGTTGCCATTAGACAGTTGTGTGTTTTTTATATATTGTGCCTTTATCTAAGGCACACAACTGTGTTTGGTTCATAATTATACAAAAATTGACCAATTTAATGGTTAACATAGTATTATTTTACAATCTATGGAAGTGGATAAGAGGCTTTACTAAGATTTAGGGTTCCTCATTTTAGATTGGATTAGCACTGTAAGTCCTGATTTTCACTTGAGTTTCGGTTATTCAAAACTTCATCCACTCTAACTTTTGGTTTTTGAACTGCAGTTTTGTTTTTTACAGCCTCTCTTTCTTTTGGCTTCTTATTATAAGGTGGTTGTCTTCATCTTCTGCATCAATACACATTTATCCACCAGTAGTCTTATTTAAATAATCTTTTAGAAATTTTATTTTTGGAAGCTGCTATTGTCCTTATCAATTACCTATCTTTGCTGTCGTGGTATCCTTGATTGACCACTATTGACAGCTATACAGTTTTTGTGGTTATTATCCCTGCCATTATGGATTTGTCTAGTCTCATTTCTGGATTAGTGGCTGATCGAGAGGATTTAAGGGTTTTTGGCCTGAACCCAAACAAAGATGGGAATGGAGATCTGTTGGGTACAGTAACCCTGATATTACAAGTCAAAAGTTAATTGAGGACCTGAATAGGTCATTAAGGGCTTTACGAGCAAATGTATGGTATAGTAAGCTTTTTAAGGCTTATCAGGCAGCAAACATTACCCCTAGGGGATTAAGAATAAGGATCATTCCGCATGTGAGTGATGCAGATGATGAACTAACCACACAATGGGCGAAAATACAACATGAGGCCACAATGTCCTTTGTGGTCGAACTATATAAATTCCACAATCGAGCTATATATAAGGGGCTGTCTGAAATCATGATTTTGGCAGATAAGTTAAAAAACTTTGAACAGGAGCCTTCTTTTGAAGGTAAATTGAATAGAGTGGCTCAAGATTTGAAAAAATTTGATGCTGAATTACGGTTACGTAAGATGAAAAAATTCAATAGAGACCAAAAGGATTATTCCCGGGGTAACCCATTTTCCTTTCAATCTAAGCATGTGAGATTTAATAATCTCCCAATATCAGACAAAAAGAGGAAAAGACCCAGATCCATCTTGAGGAAAAGTAATTACAATGTTACCTCATCATGTGATGATACATCATCAGGTACTGACAATGAATCCCTGACAGCAACAGGATCACCATTGCCCAAAAGAAGCCCGGGTAGCCTTTAGAACACAAAAGAATACACAATGTACAGGGACTATTGGAGTTGGCATTGGGGACTTAAATCAAAACACTGTTAACAATATTCTAAATTTGTCTGATTATGTCTTGTCTGATTTACATGTGAAAATCTTGAATAAAGGCCTTAATTTTATTCCTGGCACCATCATTTCTGAAGACACATTTGCACAAGATTTGTCTAGTTTTTGTAGATTGATTAACTTGAAAATGTTTTTTGGAGATTCTGGTCTGGATTTTGAAAAAATTTACATACCATCCATCTAATTTCTCCCCACCTATGAATGCTGTGGTTCACCAATTTCAAAATAGTGTTCTTAGGGATGTTCATTTTCATGGTTCAAGTTTGGCCTGGAAACACAATAATATAACTTCTAGGGAGAAACAAGCCATGCTGGAACTCCAGAAAAACAAACAAATTGTGATTACAGCAGCAGATAAAGGTGGGGCAGTAGTAGTACAGAATTGGGATGATTACAACAGTGAGGCCCACAGACAATTATCAGACACTAGATATTACATCCATATGCTTAATGACCCTGTACATAGATTCACCAAGTGTATTGATCTTTTCCTTAAAATGCCTGGATAGGTGTAATCTCCAAAGACACTTTATTTCAACTTACAATTAAGGATTGTAACTCTCAATACATTTACTTTCTTCAGTGCATAAAAATCTTACACACCCACCGGGAGACCTATAGTGTCTGGAAGAAAATATCTAACTGAACCCCTGTCTTTGTTTTGACAAAACATCTTAAACCTTTGTTGGGTTGTCTTGTCAAGATTAAACGACACCACAAGTTTTACAAATCATATCTGATGCTCAGTTGGAAGAAGATTGGTATTTATGTAACTTTGACGATGTGTCTTATATACCAATATCCCACACCAAGCTGGCCTTCGGCTTTGGCATATTGGTTGGAATATGCAGGTCTATATGGGTCTACATTCAATGAATTCTTGGTCGACATGGCTAGATATGTCCTTACTTGCAATGTTTTTTATTATAAAGACAATTGTTATTGGCAATTAGTGGCACGGCTATGGGGCTTCTTTTCCCACCCGCCTTTTATGGCTTATGTCGAAACCAAGTTAATCTATGATTCCACAAGAAATACTTTTCTTTCAGAAATGGATATTTGGAGACGATATCTTGATGATATCTGGCTAGTGTGGAGGTACTGAGTCTAGTCTGTTGGCTTTTGTAGAATATTTGAACAACAATGAATGGGGTCTAGGGTTTACGGAACAACATGATACCCATAGGATGATTTTTGGATGTGGTCATGGAAACTCTCTGATGGCACACTGAGAGTGAGACATATAGGAAGTTCCTCAGTACAATTCATTGCTGCATGCTACAAGTTTTCATGCTCCACACATAGCCAATAACATCAAATCCCAATTCATCAGAACCAAACAGATATGTTCACAACATTCAACATATCATAAAAATTCGGAGGACCTTATACATAGGTTCAAGCAAAGAGGTTATAAGGAAGGGGTTGTAGCAAATGCTATGAGTCAGGTGCAAGGCATGGAGCGTCAGTTGCTTCAATATAAGGATAAGGATAAGGCCAATACATCATCTAAACCACTTAGACTTACAACAACTTATGGGAGAAACACCATTGGTTTTGTCAATATTGTACAGTCATTGGAATATTTTGCAGAGTGATCCAGAAGTTGCTAGGATTATCCTGACAAATGTATGTGTTCATACAGAAATGGTAAAAACTTGAAATCTTATTTCAACCATTACAAAACCAGGGATAGGAGGGGCAGGGATAAAATACAAACTACCATTTCTGGACACAGTCTGTATGGTTGCCCTGGTCATTGTGTAAATTGCAAATATATATGTACCACAAAGGAATTTTCAAGTCGCAACTGTTCAAAGGTCTTTGATATTAATATCTTTTGCAACTGTAACACTGATTGGGCCATTTACATGGCCACATGCAAATGTGGTGCATTTTATATTGGTCAAACTTCCAGATGTTTAAGGTTACGTATCTCAGAACATTATAGTAATATTAAACAGAAAAAGCTTACGAATGCATTGTATAAGCACCAGTTGTCACACCCATCAGCAATATTTCTATTCACAATTATTGATGTGATTCAGGGTGACCGCAGAAATAAAATTGGTTGGCATGAGATTTTAAATAGAAAAGAAAAAAAGTGGATCATTAAGCTGGGTGGGCTTTTCCCTCCAGGACTTAATGAATATTTATAAAGTTTCCACCAATGGGATTGTATGCTTACATATTTAATAGGCAGGAAATACTTTGAGTTTTGATACACTGATGAAGGCTGTGTAATTTACCAGCCGAAACCGGTATGTGTTTTTTTTCTGCTGTGATGCTTTAACCTAATACAGTTTTTTGATCACTACTTGCTGGCTCCGATCTTGTTTTTCTGTTGTAGGCTTAAAATGACCCACAATGGCAGTTAGCCTAGTAATAACTTATGAACCTATGACCTGTATATGGGTGTTGTTCCGAACATGTCCCTCCTGTAGGCCATGTCTCCCACCACCTGTTGTAGTGCTACAGGGTGGGTGCAGTATTACAATACATCAGTGGTACATTTCCACAATACTACCACATCTGGACATCTGTTTATTACTACTATGCAGCAACACAATATATCTATGACATGTCAGATATGCATGATCTACCTGTACCGATACCCAACAGTGGTCTACTGATATGCCCGTGTCTTTACCTGCAAGCTCTTTGGCTGGTGTGTGGGTGCCACCCACCTCCACAAAGGTGTCCAGCGGTTGGTGGCTGGCCAAATGGGCAGGTGCCACGAGGCTGGCCAGGAGCTCCTCCAGACATGTCAGGGGGGAATGGATGGTATGGCCCCCCATGGCGAGGTAATCCCCCCAGACTGCAGCAGCATGCTGACGGGCATTGCGAAGCAGGTCAGTACAATGATGCTGGACCTGCTCATAATGGGCTCCTATCAGTTCGTCGAAACTTTAGCAGTTCGAACACCATATGTTCGAACTGTGATGTTCAAAAACTGATTATCACAAAGCCGCGGAACACCAAATTCTTTTCCAGGGAAAGAATTCGGTTGACCATTTCTGCGGCTTCGCTATTTTCAGCACTGTGATGGAAATTTATGGGTTGGGTTCAGGTAAGTGTGCAATTGTGCAGATGCTAGGGTTAGGGCACAGGTTAGGTGAATTAGGGTTAGGGCGCTGATGAGGTGGGTGTGCAATAGTGCTAGACTTTAGGGTTAGGGTGGGATAGGTGAGTAAGGGTTAGGGCACGGGTCAGGTGACTGTGATAGTGACAGACCTTAGGCTTAGGGTTTGGGTTAAGGTAAGTGGATAGATAGTAGTGTATGTACAGTTTAGTGTAGGGTTAGATGTAGGATTTTAAGTGTATGTGTATGGTTTGATGTTTTTTTGGTGTGCTTGTGTTGTGTGTGTGTTTCTTGGAACAGCAATTTTTTTTTCTTGGAAAAAAAATCACTGTTCTAAGCCTTTGATGGTTTTGCACTTCGAGGTTAGAAGTTCGAACATATGATGTTCAAGCTTCTGCCATTTCGTCGAAGTGAAATAGACCCCTCATAACTGCGGTTGTGCAGTCAGACATCATTGACCCTGTGAACTAGGTCATTCCACAGGGCGGTCCTCTCCTGCTGATCATGTCCGGCCCTGCCAAACACCACAGGGTAGTGCTGGATTAAATATGTGGATCAGCACTTCATTTTTGGCTGCTCCATAAGCTGGCAAATGTGCATGGGGCATATTGGCTGAAAGACATGAAGATGGAAACAACTCATACAAGTTCACCACAGTTCTTAATACACATCTCTGTCACCCTCCCACCATATCAGCTACAACAAACTGCACACACAACTCATTAGGTATGGCTACAACTTACCTACCAGTGGGACAGATATTGTATTGTACCACACTTTCTGCAATGTGATTGTAGCCATGTTCCCTGTGTGGACACTATCATTGCTGGCCTGTTACAGACTATTCACCTGCATGCCATTGTCAGGGCCATTATGGTTCCATATATGCTTGTGCTATGGGTGTTTTGAGATTGCTACACATCTGACATTCTGTGTTATTGAGGATATCTATGCATGCTGTCGGACATGTTCCAGTATTGTGTAGACTATTACTACCTACATACGTTCTATAACAGTGACACAATAACATGTATATGCACTATTGCCCTGCAGAACCACCTTTCCTAACCCATCTGCCCATGTTACCTGGCCACATCACATGTGTTTTCCACCTTGGGGCCTCCTCAAGTATTGGTCAAGCAATACCATCAGGTGGAACCAACCCAGGGAATGTTGTCCCACCATGGGGGCACACACAGACATGTTCCTTTCCCCTGAGGTCAGGTCCAGGGTCCGTTCCATGATGGGCTCCACCACAGACACATGTGGGATGTGCAACATCACTCTGAGGCACCCAGTACACATTCACAGGGCTAACAGTCTCCACCTGGTCAGCCTCCAGGCCAGGCACCTGCAGAACGTGGACTGCTGTTGTGAATAACAGTGGCAGGGAAGCATGTTCCCATTGTGTCTATATTGGGGCCCATGGGGCATCCACATTACAGACCAAACACACCATCCAGGGTGTTCACCCACCACATGTGTCACATACCATCCCTGTAGACTGTCCTCTATATCTACCAGCCATGAACACTTCCACAACTATACCTGCCATACATCCCCATATTCCCATTCCATATTTCACAGACTAGGGCAATGTGGTCCAAACAAGGGGTTGACATGTGACATACTTATCCATGTTACACACATAGCCAGCTGTAGATATCTGTGCGTATTGCTATGTGTGCTGTTGCCTCACACATAGCATGCATCACTGTGTAGTAATATAGGGGGCATGTATTTAGATGCATATATGTTTGTGTGTTTGTGTTGGTATATATGTAGACATGTGCATATAGGTATATATCTATATATGTGTAGATATATGTGATATATATATATATGCTCATATATATGTCTACACATGGATATCTGTAGATTTGTGGACATACATGTATATATATATATATATATATATATATATATATATATATATATATATATATATATATATATATTATGTGTGTGTACATATGTACACATATGCATACCTATCTGTGGGGTACATTCATACATCAGGTCCACAATCTCACCGCCTTCCTGCACAGCTGCGCTGTTCTGCCTTGCTACAACATAGACAGGTGCCACATATGGACACAGCCTGACATTAGGGGGGTATATGTAGGATCTGATTGCAGGTTACCCTATTACACACCTATGAGATTCCTTCATGTTACATTACAGATTAACCTGAGTATCCTGCAAGGGGGTGGGCTGTGGGTCCCACGTGTCCATCATAATGGCATTACTTCTACCACCAGCTACTGGCCATATAATATAAATGCTTCCCATTACACAATACACACTATGATGGTTTACATCTTGTCAGTCAATGCTTATCTGCACAGTTGACGGCTATGGCCCACTACCCACAGGGACAGACACTATTGTCCATCGCAGTTGTTCAGTTGAACATCATTACAACACCTGATGGCACATATAAATCATTCCACATCATCTATCCCATTATTATGGACCAAGTACTACATTCAGTGACATGCATATATACTTCACATACCTGTTGTGGGAATTATGTCTGTTCTGGATAGCTTGGTAGATGTTATTATAATTTTTATTTCCTTTGGCTTTTGCTTTGCCTTTACCTTAGACTTTTTTTTTTTTACTTTCTCTCTTTCTCTCTCTCTCTCTCTTGATCT